>NC_062967.1:27318930-27398930 GCF_023119035.1 Salvia hispanica | reverse complement strand
AAACAAATAAAATAAAAGTATCTTTTATTTCATTCCACCATCAACCTAATTTTCAAAAAAAATAAAATGGCGTTTTGATAGTCAAATGAGATTCAAACATTTAAAGTTCATAGTTGATATCAACATTTGAAGTTAGCAAGAAAATATTACAACATGTTATAGGAAGTAAGTTAGCATTATGAGCAAAAAAAAAGGTCCCATTTTCCTTATTAAGAAATGGAAATATAGAATTATGTTAATTGCAGCATAAACGGCACAACTGTAGAAGCGGCTGAGGCTTCCGTTGACGGTTTTTGTAAGGCGTTGAGCTTTTTGAATAATTTGTAATTGTTCGCTATTTCTTCTTTTTTATTCAAACTATGTTCGTCAATAATATTATCCGTAATCCTCGCGCTTTTTCGTTTCATTCCGTTTTTTAGTCAACATTGTTTGTCAGTAATATTATCCAACAAAATCTGTCGATAATTACTAATGCCTAATGGTTTATTGCCAGTTTGTGAATCTATCGAATAAACTTCAATTTTATTATCTCTGAGCCCTTGTCGCATGCTTTTTTCGTTTTATTTATTTTTTACTCAAAGTTTCTATCGCATGCATAATGCATTTATTTGTCGGGTGTGTTACCGGATTGCACCAAGAGGACGACCAAGGAAGGCTGCGGAACAGCGACGAAAACCTAGTGTTGGGAACTAGGGATTTCGAAAGAGACGTAAACCGGATGGGGAAAAGAGAGAGGGTTTTGGAAATTGATAATTATATTTTTTATTTTAAGTCATGCGTCTGCCAAAGTGATCGTCGATAATAGCGTTATTTTTGGGCATGTCGTGCTTTTTTGTTTTCATTTTATTTTGAGTCAACACTGTCTCAGCAGCGACGAGCATCATCGACTCTCGTTGCTCGCTGTTGGGTCCATTGAGATTTGAGATAAAATATACTCCCTCCAATCTCCTGCCCTATAATAATAGCTAACCATCCTTTTTTCTCCATCCCAAAGCTATAGTTCACTTTCCTTATTAAGTTTGCATTAACTTCAAATGGCATAGTTCAGTATCCATTACTTTAATTTCAAATGTTAAATTCGCAATTACCTTCAGCCAAATAAATTTATTTAATCTAGGAACCTAACATTAACAAGGACAGACACGATTAAACGCGGAATTTCGAAATGAAGATGTAAATTTGATAAATTCCAACTTTTGACAAAATATAATTTACAACGATGATTTTAGTTGAGGCTCGGATTTAGGGGGAAAAACAAACTCAATTGAGAGAAAATCACGTGACTTATCTCTAGTTTGTTTTATACATGGAAAGTGACAAGGTTTTCATCATGATTCATAGATAATAAGGGTATGTTTGGTAGCCCCATAAAAGTCATAAAAGACCATAAAAGGACTTCTTCTTCCTCCTTCTCATACGTTTGGTAGATATCAGATTTATCTGCAAACCCGGTAGAAAAAATCCGGATCTTGCAGGATTTGAGATTAGATTCAGCCTTTGAGGCATTCCACTATCCGAGACAAAAGCAGGTATTATTTTTTCTCAACTTGTCTGATACCTGATTTGTAGCTTCATGCCTAATTTGCCCTCCCTTCCACCACTATTCGACATCTACAACTGCATACCCATAACCACAAGACAAAGACACTGCTTCACGGTGGTGCCGCCGTCGTGGCTCGCGTGGAGCCCCAACTGCCAAGGCGGCACGACGCTTGGATGCCCGCTGCTGAGCGATTTCGGCTGCAATGTGCCGTCGCCGGAGCCGCACCCCACGAACCGGTTTTTATCGGATAGTGGTGGAAGGGAGGGCGGAGTAGAGGAGAATTGGGGAGTCTTTGAGGAGGATTTTGCTCCTGTCAATCTCCGTTGTCCTGTGAGTAGTGTTATCATAAATACTTGCAAAGTTGGGCATAATTTGAAAGAGGTCTGTTGTCTACTTCTCATGAGCAGATTTATGGAGTCTCTTATTGATTCATTTTGTGACTCGTGAGCATAGTATATTTCTGTAATTTTGTGAAATTCTTTGGTTTACTTAACATCTACATTTGTAGTCAATGTTATGAATTTGCCATCATGAATCAGCATTTCTACTTGGTGCAACCTTGTTTCTTTGTTTACGGTTGCTATTTCGGTGCAATAGTGATGAAACTGAATAGCTTGTACTCTTATGATTGAATAGCCTTTTTGCAGTTGGGAGGACCCCTAAGGCGATAGAGAAGGGGGGCGAAGAGAGGGAGGGAGAGGCAGAGAAGGGAGACGAAGTGAGGGAGGGAGAGGCAGCGGGGTCACGAGGAAGAAGAGAGGGAGAAGAGAGTCATTTGCCTTAAAAAAGGAAGGACATAAATGGTAGCACAATGTTTAGTATGACTTTCCAGTAAATTGACTTTGGCCTACCAAACAATGATTTAGGCTAAAAAAGGTGTGTACCAAACATCATTAAAGCCAACATTAATAATCTAAAATTGTTGTAATTCACGTTAACTGGGATTCCAGTAAAAGCCCAAGCTTGCTACCAATCATGCCCTAAAAATATACGCTATGTTAAAAAATAAATTATCTAAAAAATTCTTAATAACTATGAAAATAAATTAGAAAGACGCATAAAATAAATAAATAAATAAATTCCTTCTAATATTTTTAATCATTTGATTAATTGCCAAAAAAAATCCATTTAGAAAAATATGCATCACCCTACTATAATTAATATCTCAATAATTTCATAAGTTATGAGCCATTGGAATCCACTTTAAGTTATTAACAAAATTTCAAATGTCAAAGCTAAGTCACAGCGGCCTTGAGCCTAAGAAATTTATTTAATTTATATATCAAGATTAGTTTGAGAGTGGAAGCTAATATTGAACATAATCTGATGACTTCCTAGTTTCGATAAAAATATAAATTAGACATAATTTAGCAAGGATGTTGCCAATAGTTGAGGCTCAGATTTAGGACAAAAATAAACTGAATTGAGAGAAAGCATGCCCCTTATCTTAAGTTTGTTTTAAACATGACAAGTTAGTGCCAAGTAATTAGCATGATGATTGTAAGATGAAAAAGTATACCAATGAGATAAAATTCAAGAATCTAGCTTATCTATATATAGAACATGCATCTGATGAAGAAATTAGAAAATGATACTCCTACATATATATGAAATTAAAATAGAATTACAGAAGAGATGAGAAATACTCCATAAGGAGAGCTTAATGTGAGAAAGTGAGATACAGAGCAAGAGAGAGACTGAGAGAGATACGATAGATATGAGACAAAAAAAAAATCACACTACATTTATTTATTAATTCATTCTTATAAGGTATTTCATCCTTTTTAATTCATAGATCATAAAAATAAATGCTATATTGAAAAAATAAATCAAATTAAATAAAAATTTCATTTCGAGAAATATATATGCGTCACCCTACTATAATTTATCAATAATTTCGTAAGTTGTGGGCGTTTGGAAAAAAAAATCCACTTTAAACTATATATATAGTGCTAGTATGATTTACTTTCTCCATGAAAAGGGACGTAGAACAAGGAATGTTGGGACTTTTCTGGCTCACACGGTTAATAAAATGGAAATCTATAATACTATATATTTGATAAATTTGAATTTAGTTTAATATATTTATCACTTATACCCAAATCCCATTAATCCCATTCCCTGATAAATCTTCTAGACAAACAGACTGCAGTTACAACTTACAATCAAGCAAATCATGTCCTATTAAATATTATTCTGTTTTTGTATTTTATTTCATTTTCGATGTATGCTTTGTGAATTCTGTAATCACAGTATATAGATGATGTGTATATATCAATGAATTGAACAAATAAATAGATGGAACAGACAAATGCTGGAGATAAACCAATTATATCTCTATAACGCTTTATCAACAAGTGGCAATATTTTCCCAAAATCACGAATAAATCGCAATTTAAGAAAGGGGAGAAATAAGTTGTCAATTTAAAAAGTAATGTTATAATTGCTTGTGTTTTCCGTTTTCATTTTTCTAATTGAGTGAGTACATTTTGTTGGGAAACTTGGGAAGGGAATATTACTAAAGTAGTGCGTGGACAGATATATCAAAATTTTGCTTGATTGAATTTGGTGGGGTACAAAAATCAAAATCAAATTGATTAAGTTTATCTCATACTACTTAGTACTTATTCTCGTGTTCAATCTTTCAAATAAACGAGTTTTAATACTTAATTAAAGATTTTGAGTAGAAAGTTGGACGTGTGTCTTTATGTAGGAGTCTATTTACTAATTATTATTGACTGAGTATGTGGTGTGGACCATACATTTTTATTATAAAGTTAACAATTGGAAAGTGAAATTATAGGATTGTTTTTAGTAAAAAAATTGAACACATTCTTATGTGGCGTGTGAAAAAAATGAAAGAGCCTGACCAATTGTCTAAGGTCTTCCAACTCACTCGTCAACAAGTGAGGAATCCATGTCGTCAATGACTAGAGGTGTCAATTGGGTTAGACCGACCTCGCTAGAAGCCCACTAAAGTACTTAACTCTAATTAACCCTGTCATACGTGGAAGAAAAAAAAAATGTGCTCCCATAATAGATTGGATTTGTGACTTCCTAATTTGTTTGTACTCTTATGTCTTTTAATAATGAACACGTAGTTACTCTCTGAAAAAATCACAACCCCTAATCAATGGGGACATGATTAATAATGATATACACATAAAACGAAACAAAAAAAAAATGAAATACAAGTCGTGTCACATTAAAAATTGAAACTAAATCATTACTTTTAATTAAAAAAAAATAGTTGTGGAGCTGAGCGGTGATTATATTGGCCACATTGTTTGCTTGGAATCCAAGAAATTACCAGAAAGCACCCTCTCGAAGCTACTCCGAAGCCCCACACAATCTGCACGATTATTTATTAAATTCCCCATTTAATCCCCACGCCACAATTTATTGCCACCTATATCCCCTCTAAACCCACTCCCTTTCCCTTCCTATATAAAAACCCCCTCCTTTTTCCCGTGAATACGACGCGGATTCATGGTGGACCACGGCGTTTTCCCGGTCTCCTTCTTCGACGGCGAGCGGGAGATGGACATCGGTGACGTCAGACTCACCCCTGCCATGGACTACAAGTCCTTCCAGCTGATTCTCAGCGAAATGATCGGGATCTCGCCCAATCAGATCTCGATATACCTCGTCAGTCGGAGGAGGACCAGGAAATCGCCGTTTTCCGACGATCGCCGCCGAATTCCGGTCACCGGTAAGGCGAACTTCGCCGCGATTTGCCGCCTGAAGGAGTGCTGCTTCCTCGTCATTCTGAAGCGGTCGCGCAAGTCGAGGAGCCGCAGGGAGAGGATGATCGGCGGCGGAGGAGCCGATTTCGCGGCTCGGATCGCTCAGCCGGAGCCGCATCTGGTCCTGCTTAGGAGGAGTCAACCGGCGCCGCTGTGCGGAGGAGGAGGCGCGGAATTGCAGTTTCCGAGAGGCGATTTGTTTGATCCGACGTGGCTGGCGGTGGACGGAAGCGGAGATCGCGGCAAGGCCTTCTGCGAGGAGTGCTGGAACGCGGAGAAGAACGGAGGTACGACATCGTTTCACCACTGCATCAATGATGCCGTGGTAACTCAATTCGCCACGCGATTAGGGCCGATTAATCGGCCGAATAAATGCTATTAAAAGCAATTAACTCTATATTTTGCGTGAATAGATTAGATTAACTATTTCTGGAAATCGGGCTCTAATGAGCCATGATCTGATGGGTGCGGCCCATGGCAACACCGTGGGCGCGAGCTCCGTACGTAGGCAGCTTCATCTGCGTGATGACATTGCGATTGACCATTATGCCACTGGGCCTATTAACGGTTATTTTGTTCTTTTGCTATTTCAGAAGGGTAATATTGTAAATTAACGGTTGGATTAATATTGAAGATCTTAGATATGAATTTCAATGATATTATCTTATAATTTTTTATGTATCATGATAATGTTATGGTGGATTTAGATTTCGTTTTATATTTCTTGGTTGAACGAATTTTTGTTTTGGGAAGTTTGAAAGTTGAACGACCATAACAAAATCAACCCTCTCTTCTCTATTATTCTACTTATGTGGACCCACTTTTAGATTTATTGACGGATTTAGTGTGATTTTCTGTTACTCAAATCTTAGTCTAATTTTCTTTTTATTATTTACAGTTGTCAATAAAGAAAACTTACTTTTTTATGTGAATAGTACTTTTTGTACTCATTAACTAGGAATTATTATAGTAAATGGAATACTAAAAGCAGATTAAGTAACAATTTCCAAAGAAAGTTTTTTTTTTCCACCGTCCCAAAAAAGTAATTTATTTTATTGTTTTAGTCCATTCTATCAAATTAGTCCATTTCTATTTTTGAATATTTTTGGTTGATTTGGCTCTGGTGATAATTGACATAGTAACCTTACCTAAAACATGTATTACTCCCTCAGTCCATGAAGGGGGTATTCGGTTTGCAAGATTGTATCCGAATTAAATTTGTAATGTGTTTGGTTCATGAAATTCAACCCCACAACTCAATCCTAGATGGATAATCATGGGATAATTAGTCATAGCTAACTCCATAAGATTAAAATAGTCTAACAACTCAATCCTAGATTGTATCTTGATATTATTTTATCTTGAAAACCGAACACTATCGAAATGTTGTCTATATTTGCTCTACCAAGTTTTAAAAAATGTGAAGAAAAGTGAGGGAAAAAAGTTAGTAGAATGTGGATCTCACATTTATATATTAATTTTATAATAGAATATGAATGTAATGAATTAGTAGAAAGTGGGGTCCATTTAAAAAAAAAAAAAAAGAGCAAAATGAACAACATTTCACAGATGGACTGAAATTGAAAAACTAGACAATATTTTACGGACCAAGGGAGTATTACTTAGTGAGGAAGATTTAGTAACATATTCCAAAGAAAGCTTTATATAAAGAAATAACATAACACAAAATATTATCCACATGAATAACTATGGGCTATATAGGGTTCACTAGTAAATTTACAAAAAAGAATTAGTGGAAGCTATAATTATAATACATGGGCTATGAATAGTTTCACCTTTAGCTATTTAATGGATTACTATATCCACCTTTTGGGCTTACAAATTAACATTCAACCTCAGATTTGAGCCAGGCCCATATCCATTAAATGATTAAATCCATCCAACCGAACTGATTCAAGTAATTCATCCCTTTTCAACAATAAATTTATTATCAAAATACCATAAATTTATAAGTCGCCGAACAAAATTATGAGTATGTTATTTAATTTTTTATTGTATGATTAAAAAATTTTGAAGAGCCATTCGATCGAAATCCAATTCTGAAATTTAACTTGAGGTTTCGAGTTGAAATCCTTTCAACTGTTTGGTTTAATTCAACTTTGTGATCAGTTTGGTTTCACATTTACTACTAATTTTATTGTGTTACTTGGGTTATTACGGTTGTAGCAATTAATTAGTTGATTAAAAAGAAAAGATTTAATCCCCCGCCCTTAAAAAAATCATTTTTCTTATAATCATTGTATCAGAATTTAAAAGCAAAGATATAGAAAAGTAGATTCCTAAATGCACTATCTATTGCGTTTATTTGATAAATATTATTAGCAGACTATAGTCCAAAATTTCGCCTTGATATCATAAGTAGGCTTATTGAAAGAATTGATCAAAACAAGCAAAGATGATGCCTAATCATGATTTAATTAAAACATAAAGACATGGCTGGCAAACTTAGTGGATTGATTAATTGGAAGCATAACACTTACTTTAATACTTTAATGTGGTTTTTAGGTCACTCAAACTGTTTGCCTCCTTAATTTGTAAGCATAAAGCGTTAATTGTAGTTTTTATTTTTAATTGAATAAAAGCCTCGAAACACCAATAGCGGTCATCAAAAAAGTTTCAACCCAACCAAAACACGGACAACAAAATTCACCAAACTAGAACAAACAACAAGCCAACAAACAAAGATACAAAAGAAACGAACACCAAAACCACGACCAACACACCTCCCGTCAACAAAGAAAGCAACAAAGAGGCAAAAGCAACACCACTGCCAAAAGCCAAGAACTATCCCAACCGTAAGCAAAAAGAGGCGAGATGAAGTTCACCTTTGTAACATTTGGCAAGTGGTATTGATTCTTTGACAACTTCCAGACCATCTTCTAGCTTTGACCAGCTAGTCACACATTTCTTCTGGTAGGAAAGGAAAGTTCGGGCACCACCCAATTTAATTCATGAGCAGTGTGTCCACAAAATGAGTCTTTTTTCAACATCCCAATTTGGTTCAAATTTTGGAAAATCACTTGTAGTTTAAGTCACAGTTTGGAGTCATTTGTAAAAATTACCCAAATTTTTGAAAATGCTAGGAGTAGTATTTATAATGAAAATCCAAATGATTTTATTAAAACTATTTTTTTAGCTGATTTTTTTTATCACAGCCTGAAACTCTGCGGTTTGTAATTGGATATATAATATAATGTGATTTATTTTACTTAATTTGAGATATTTTATAAACAGCATAATTTTCTTTATATCTTGATATTAATACAATCAAATGATTTATTTATCTATATATGAGTTCGTCTCCAACCCTAGTTAGGAGAAAAGCAAGTTCTTACGCGTTCTAGCTAGCGTTAGGTATCTTGATACTTTAATTTTTCTTTTTATTACTAATGGATTTTGATATCCAAAAAGATTTTCTATCTAGTGGATGAGATTTTATTTATTTATTCATATATATGATGGAGAGTAACATGTCACACACATACACAAATAAATTCAATATAATACAAAAACTTATCTGATTAGCACCCTCTCATTGATTAAGATTTATGAAATGATAATTCTACTCTGATCAGTACTTATAAACTGATATTCTTATCACTTAGAGTTCAATTGTATTTGAAAATTGAATATAATACTAAATATATCTTGACCCATAATTACTTATAAATGTTGATGATTTTTTTTAGAGAATTTCAATGAATGTATATGTTAATAGACGATTTATTTAATTAAATTCCAAACAAATCTCACCTTCTGTCTCTTCATATATAGATATGGATTATGCACTTATAAAACTTTCCTAAATTTTTTTATTCATATTATGAATCAAATGCGAGCTCAAAATATTTGAATTTGATTTGTCCCATTTATAAAGTTGTGTAGAGTTGCATGTTGTGGAAGTGAGCTCTGATTATTCAGATTGGTTTGAATCTAACTTGTTGCTTTTGGATGCTTATAATCATATTAGGACAAGCTGACGTAATGCAATCGCACTCATCTATACATGTCTGAAAATCTATCTCTCTCTCTGTCATTTTATTTGTTTTTATTTATTAATGCAAATTTGAAGTAACTCTTACTAAAACTTCATCCACGTTTATAGCATTTCATTTCTCTAAGATATAACGATTTTGGAAAGTGTTTGCATGGATCATTATATTGGAACTTTTGAGGGCCATGTTCTTAATTGACTTGATGGTTAAGGTGGTGTGGGGTTATTAATGATATGTCTCCACAGATGGATCATTAATATCATAGAAAAAATTTCGTGTATCCAAATAGTCCATGAGATGACATTAAACATGAAAATTCAGTTTTTTTTGTCAAAATTTCAAAAGGGAGCAAAACATAATGATATTACCAAATAAAACTTTATTGAAAATAATTGATAACAAGATATTAATTAATTATACTATATATCCCCTTTTAGGAAGTTTAACAATAGTATAAATATACTATCTCCCTAGTTAATTATATTGCTAATCAACATGGACAACCACCATCAATCTTTTCACCTAACTAGAACAATCCAAATCTATGATCGATTAGTACATGTGTTCCTGTACTAGTAAAAGTGAATCCCACGTCATCCAATTAATTTTATCAATCACATGGGTTAATCATGCTTAAGAATGTTAATTAACAAGTCATAATAGTGATTCTAGAATATGCCTTCATGCACACTGCAATTTGGGTGGTGGAGATTGTCAGTGATGAGACAGAGATACAACAAATAATTTTAAAATTAATAAGTACATCTACTTTTCAAAATTTCAGACGAAATAAAAAAAAATATGCAAGTTGATCTGTGAGGCTATAGATCATCTTAAAATAAATAAGTTGGTCAGAGAATTGCAGTGGGATCTTAATTTGGGACAAAAATTGTTGTACCATCGAAACTATATTAGGTTATAAAAGTATATATTAAAAAAAGTGCAACTAGTTGTATTGTGGCGTCAATTTTAGACTTTCTGAAAAATAAAAGGTGCGATTAGTGGTGCCCAAATGATTTTTTCAGACCCATTAATTAGTTTCTGCAATTAATTAAAATATAGGTTTGAATTAAATTAATATTCTTTTTGTCTTCCATCAAACCTTTTTGTCTTTTATATTGACTAATTAAATCAAGAAAGATTGATTAGGACTAATCTTTATTGGATTTCAAGTCTGCTACGGAGGTCGTACTAATAGCTACATTTTTTGGTCGGTTTAGTGCTTTCCATCCCATCATAAACCACCCATTAATTTATGTTTTGTTTCATTTGTTAATAAATGTCGTGTCTTAATTTTGTTCTTAATTAATGGTATCAAATTATACTGAAATTGTACATAGATTTTATCTATAATCAGTGCACAAAGTGAGAATTGACCTTTGATCTTACGAGGAAATAGTGTAACGTGTATTTGATTTTTTTTCTATTTATACTATAAAGTTTGAAGAATTAAGAATTTAGTAGTCACATTCGACAATGAAAAAACTAGAAAAAATAATTTGATTTTCTTCACTTTAAAATGTATAATCTTATACGTGTGGCAATGTATCCGAGTTCCCCGGTTGCACAACTAAGGCAGCATGAATAACACGTATATTAATTAACACTAAATTGGACAAATATAAAGTAGGAAAATTTACAATATTAGTGGTTAATATGAAGAAGTTAAAAGTCAACCATCATTGACATTTCATTTTCAACTAGACATGGAGACATTAGGTGATTCTTAGGCAATGTAGTTGGCTGGCGTTGTCTTTTACTAAGTTTTATTTTGTTGGAATATTATCGTGTTGTCATTTTTTTTATCTTAGCTCTTGAAATTTGGCTTTTAACCACTTGTCTCAAATCTTTGCTTGCTGAGTATTGTTTCGAGCATTTTCAACTAATAAAAAAAATAGAGACATTTTTAATTTATTTTTGGTATATTTTTGAATGACTATATGTTCTTCAAAACAAGGAATTACCTATATGTTGTTAAATAACACATGATCTTAACTAGATGTTCAATTTTCCACATAATTAATATTGTTTGGACTGAAAAATAAAATTGCAAACTTCAGCAAACATACTTGACAATAAATACTCATCCTATTTTTGACACGTTCTTACTAATATATGTATGAATATTTGACACGTTCAACCTATACTATTATATTTATGGCAATGAGACTTCCAATTAATATTCTGCTAAGGCCAAAAACTTGAGGTCAAATACTAAAGAGTTTCAAAAGTGAAATATTTGCAAGGACCAGAGCTGAATAGACACTTCAATGTTGACTTAAAAGAATAGGATCATTATATAGAGAGTTTTTGGCTTTTTAAACCAAAACATTTCTTCGAATTCCGATTTTTCCCATAAACTATGAGATTTGTTTTTAAAACCACGAACTTTCATTTCGTTAGGATTTTCCCCCGGCGGGTCAACGACGAAACCCGGGTTGTCTACATGTCAATTTTAATCCTATTTGTCACTAAATTGATTACTTGGATCCTATTTGGCACAATATTACATATAGTCACAATTATTACATAACAAATGACAACTTTTGAATAAAAAACACAACTTTAACATTTTGAATTATGCTATTCGGGTCAGGTTGGGAAAATCCTAACGAAATGAAAGTTCGTGATTTTAAAAATAAATCTCATAGTTAATGGAAAAAATCAGAATTCGGAGAAAGGTTTTGGTTTAAAAAGCTAAAAACCCTTATATATATTGGTATCACTTGACTTATCAATTAACAGAATGCATAGATATTTTCCTTATTTGTGAAATTTAAAGTCCTTATAATGGGATCATTCTCTATCGTGCTAATCAATATTCGGTGCTAGAAGTTATACCCAAATATAATTTTAAAAAGTCAAAAGTTCAATTAAATAATTTACATGTGGATACCAAAAAGTGGTTAGATTAATCTTACAAACATTTGCTACGTGGCCGATGTTTGAAAATACTCTAAACTTGCGTTAGAAATATATTGTATCTATCGTCACTTTATCTATTTAAAATAGGGTATAAATTATACACCCAAGTTAATTATTTTAAGAGTTTGATAACAATTTTAATTTGATAGATACATAATGAAGGCCTCATGCTTATTTATATGTGAATCTTTAAGTTATAGTATAATCGTGTGATTAATAGAGATGAGATCATTTTAGAACTATCTTAAAATAAGAAATTTGAGAATTAAAATTCGTATAAGAAGTATCAGTATATGACTACAATTTTCGTATTTTCATATATAGGAAAATCAAATAAGCATTATAGAATTTGGCTCTTGAATATACATTATTTAATTAATCGGACTTATACGTATACATCATCGACCAAATTGTATAAAAATACACGGTCTCATGCATAAGTACTGCGACACTTATAGTATATTTGAACACTAAGCTAAATTAAACACTAAAAATAATAAATAAATAATAATTAATCAAGTAGTAATTATGTTCTTCTCCGGCAACTCCGCCTGAATCTCAACCACCACATGCTCACCATCATCCACAGGGCTAACAATCCCACGCCGATGAGCCTCGGTCGTCTTCACGCCCTCGAAACCCGCCTCCCTCGCAAGGTCGCCGACCGCCGCCGCGATTGCGTCGGCGAATCCAATGACGTCGATGAGCACCGACGCGGCGACGAGCAGCGGCGCCACCTCCTGCAGGTCCGAGGAGTTCTGCAGCACGCTCCGCAGCCGGTCCGCCGCCGCTTTGGCGCTCTGCAAGTGCGCCTCCGGCCGCCTCATTTTTTTCATTGCGGCGGCGATTTCGGCGAGCGCCTTGCCGGATTCCGTGCTCATTTGCCGGATTTGGGCGGTGAACTCCGACGGGGCGAGGGGTTTGGAAGTAATTGTGTTTGTGTTTAGGGATTCGATTAGGCATGCGCATTCCCTTGTTAGACCTCCGATTTTGGAGTATTGCTTCCATGGATGCTTCAATTTGAACTTGCCGTGGGGAGGCTCCCACCATGCAAAATTTGCCTACACACAATTAACAATTTTGACACAAAATTAATTAATTTATAATACCGAATCTAACTCATCACTATATTTGGATTTAAACTGAAAAATGACTCACACAATGGTGTATTTTAGACTTTAAATTTGGATCAATTCGATACAAGGCTACTCCAACCCGACAATTCAAAGGGGATCTCATTTTTATGTTCCAACTAACCAAGAACATAAATGGAAGTGTCCTAGAAAAGTACTATCTCCGTCCGTCTATTATGTTATCGACAAAATAAAAGGTCACTAATTTATATACTCACCAATGATTCCTCCGTAGCCTTGGAATTAAGCACGCTTTTATAGCTTTTGAGAAGCGATTTCTCGACATTCGTCCCACTTGAATCCTTGCTACTCTCATCCCCACCACAAGCCAAAAGTTCACCTCCAAATCCTGTTAACAAAAAACAAAATAAAATTAACACAATTAATTTTTTAGAAAATTCTCACTTAAAGAATCCAACAACGTGATTACCATTGCCATTGTCTCCTATTCCTTCTAAGAAGAAAAAGACACATCTAAAATTCAATAAATACCTTGCAAAAAAGCAGCAAGCTTCTCAATATTTCCAGCAACGAGGAAATGCAGATCCCGACCCGCCCAAACCGGGCAAACGAATATGGATATGATCATACAAGTCGCCCCGCCTATGAGTATAGTCGACAGCCTCTGATGGGCCAGCTCCAGTATCTGCTCGACCCGATAACCCGACACCGCCACAAGGCTGAATGTCAGTATGAATATCAACACCCCATAATCATACTTCCTCTTCACATTTGGAATAAACCTTGTAAATGTAGAAACCGCAGCTGCATTTGCATTATAGCCATTAATTAGTTTTAAATATTTGTCGATTAATTGATTTGTTACGGACCAAATTAGTCTGTAAACTACACAATAGTTATATATCTTTAACAATTTGTACCTAGAGAGAAGACCAGAAGTCCGAGAACCACGGGCTCGCCTTTCTCGCCGCAGGCACCTGCCAAATACTCGGCCCCGACACCCAATGCCCCGGCTAGCAGCGTCGCGCAGCCTCTGTTTATGCTTTTCGATAGCGTCCCGCCTGGTTCAAATTTGAAATATTTATAAATTAAGTTGAAATGTTACATGTTGCAATTTTAAGATATCCACTGTTAAATGTCGCATTTCACTTTCAGTACTACTAGTTAACTCATTATACTCAGATTTTATTAGTGTAGAACTAATATGCAAAAGTAGAATTCATATTCAACTGAATTTTTACTCACCGACTGTGAATTCGAAGACAACGACGACGGTTAAGACTGCCCACATCCCGGCTTGTCCAAAGCCGTTGTAGAGTGGCCGGAAGTAGTAGAAGAAGGAGACTAGTGTCAAAGCCAATCCGACTTTGGTGGAGTGAATGATCCTTCTTGGATCTTCTTCTCCAATTTTCTTTATTTTCTTGATGAATTCATGGAGTTTTGAAGGAATGGAGGCCATGTATGATTTCTCTTGGCTTTGTGAGTTCATCTCCATGATACAGATATTTTTTTTTGAGATGGAGAGAGAAGCTCAAGAAAGTGATGATGATATGGTGATTTATGGTGAACTTCCAACTTATATAGGCAAAGTAGGAGATGATAGTGTGAGTTTTGCGTGTTTGTGTGTGAGAGAGAAAGTGGAGTAAATGTAACCATGGCATGATTTCACAGCTATACAAAGTGGAGTGATTTGTTTTAGAGTGAATTACATGTTTAGGCTCTATATTTTCAGCGACAAACATTTGCGGTCCCTATACTTACAAAATATTATTTGCGGTCTCCATACTATACCAATTGCTCGTTTCAGGTGCTTTTTCACTTTTTGACCAAATTTTATGACAAAAACACCCCCAAAAGTCTAAAGAACATTTTTGTACACTCACCTCCAAAAATAGGTACTTATTTTGATATTTATGTTAATTTAGATACTTTAACCGTGATTTACATTTTATTCAAATATTTTTTGTTTGGATTGGTTATAGTATAAAATATATGCGTAGTTTTAATCTTGGATTTTAACTTAATAAATTCGATTTATCATAAAGCACATATTCTATTTCATCAAACTAAGATGAATCAATTAAAATGAAATTTATAAAAAAAATGATTCACATTTTAAAAATATTTAGAAATCTTTAAAATATTGTGGCTTTTAAGCACAACTAATTTAATAATATATTAATATTTCAAAAGTATAGAGTAATAGCAATTAAAAATAACATTATATTGGTGTTGTTTTTTTATTGCCTACTAGGTTGCTTCTTCCTGAAGCTCAAAATCTTTTTAATTTTTGTCGGTTACTCTCACAGATTCAGCCCTTCTCATTCATTCAACAATGACCATTTACTCTCCTGTAGAATTTCTACAAGGGCTAAACATAATTTGTAAAATTTGAAAAAAAATTGAAGAAGAAAAACTGGAAAAAATAAAATAAAATTGGGTAGGCGCTTAAGCCACACCCTTCTTTTTTGCTAGTTCTGCTCATAACCAATCCAAACAAAAATTATTCGAATAAAACACAAATCATAGTTAAAGTACCCAAACTAACATAAATATCAAAATAAATACCTACTTTTAGAGTGTACAAAAATGCCCTATAGGTTTTTGGGGGCGTTTTTGTCCAAAAATATGGTCAAAAAGTGAAAAAGCACCTGAAATGAGCAAGTGGTATAGTATGGTGACCGCAAATGATATTTTGTAAGTGTAGGGACTGCAAATGTTCGTCGCTAAAAGTATAGAGTCTAAAAATGTAATTCACTCTTTGTTTTATATATGAAATTGAGGAAAACATAGTTCTTTTTAAGTTACAAGTCATATTCGCATTTGCATTTACTAGAACTATTAAATTTGAAAGGAACATCTTACTAATTAATTAAAGTGAGTTTTGTTTGAATATCTTGATGAAAAAACCTTCTATTCTATAGAATGCAAATTTTAGTACTCCTATGCATAACTAATTTTGTACTACTTTTATATCTACTATCGCTGTTTAGAGATGATTTTATTTTCGTACTTCCATTATCAATTGAGTAGTAGATGGAACTAGTTTTTATATAAAATTGTTAAAATAAAAGAAAGAGAAAATGAGATTAAAACTGAAAAAGGAGTAGTATTATTTTTCGTATATAAATTAAAATATAAGATTATGGCTTTTAGTTTATACTAATTTTCTAAAATTTCAATAGGTGTGAATCTAAGTTGTACTTAAATATAATTCATTGTTAATTAAAATCAATAATTTGAGTTGAATTGCAATTGTGGTTCCAACCGATCATAATTGCATAAATATTCACTCTTTTCATTATCTTTATTTACTTTTCTAGAATTGTACTAGCTGAAACTATAATCATATGGTAATGAGTCCGAATTACTGAATTTTACTCCAAATACTAAAGTGAGGTACATTTGATACTGAGTACTCATGATTATAATATATTTTATTGATAATGAATTAATTAATTCTAAATGTTTTATGTTTGGTCATAGTTATGACGAGAAAAGTAGCTACTTTACAATCATCAAAACTAAGAACTATTTTTCGGCGAAGGTGCAGCTTGCCTATTAATTAATTAAACAATAAAAAAATTCACTTTTAGTTCTCTTCGTCTAGTGCTGTTTCCCACCACTTATCTTAAATAAAACTCACTTTGACACATACCCAAATTAATACTCCTATACATACACACACTTAATATTGTATACACTATTTGCTTCTACGCTAAATTAATCTTGTTTTATGCATCCTTATTTTTAAAGCTATAATTTTATCCACTGGTGAAAATATCCCTTTCTATATTTAAAATTAGTATTATTTTGTTTTCAAATTTCATACATACATATAACTAATTAGATGTATATAGTGGATAGCTAATAACCACTTAATAAAGTTGTCAAAAATTAGTGTTATCCCATTCGATATTCCACAAAATTTCTGCAGATTTGCCTAAACCGGTCGAATTTATAGTTGACAAGAAATAATAAATGTGGAGGAAAAGAGGAAATTGAGTTCAATGTATACTAGTATTATTTTATTAATATATATGAAAGGTTGAGTGATTGTTAAAGTGATATTTATGATAAGTGGACTTGAGTCTCTAAAACGTACGGCTCATATCAATTGTTGCGTACGGAAACCAAGATATAATGACGTCATCATGTTGAATTAATGCGACTCCCCCACTTAATTAATTGCGCTTCACACTTTTGTCACTCAAATCTGCCATCTATTTTCATTATATAAATACTAATCGAATTCAAGTCATGACCTTTATACATATGAGTAATAAGTTTTGTTCATAAAGTTGATGATAATTTGATAAAATCGGTGGTATTCTTCTCTTGCAATTAATTTTAATGAGTTTCCTGTTTGAAATATTTGATACTCACACGTAATAATATTAATTAAATGTAATTAATATGAAAATATTTTGATTTTGAAGAGCTTAATTTTCTCTTAAAGTGGAATGGCCTCCAATTTGCTTCATTTAAAAGAATATATGCTAAACAACTTTAATTTAAAATTTTATTTTAAAAAATATATTGTAAAATTTTAATTTTATTCCGTATTACGGAGTAACATTTGTTCTGCTCTACAAATCATTTCCACTAAATCAAATGTCTAAAATTAAATTTAAAATCAGCCACGACAATTCAATTTGACCTATTCTTCGGCTTTGCGAATAAATTGCAACAAATATATGTGCATATTATTAAATGCTATGAGCATTAAGAAGGAAAAGACAAACTCTACGGTTTTATTTTCTTTTTCTTTTTTCCATTTTAAGAGGAACAAAAACGTTAAAGATTCATTTGGTGATAGTTTCCAAGAAAATTCCTACTTATATATGTTTCATTTTCTTTTTTAGTTTGTCCCACTAAAAATAACACATTTTCATTTTTAGTATAAATTCTCTCACACAATATTATAAATATTATATTTTCTTTTTCCACCTAATATACAATATAAAACTTCTTAAAATCTCATTTCCTCTTTTAAGTGCGACATCTTTTATGGGACAAAGTAGTTTTTTAATTTGGTATACGACATTTCTGCTGACGTTTAAGCGTTGACAAAAACTTCTACCTTCTTACCAGCATTGAAGTTGTATCGATATCAACATCTAATAACTCACAATGCTTTTCACCATAAAGTTGATAACTTTCTTTGTTTTTAGCTCCATATATCACCGATCAAAAATGCTCTTCGTTCATTCCTTTAGTTTTATCATTTTTAGCTCTAAAAAGTCGTAGCTGATGTGACAATTTCAATTGGTATTTCACAATTCGATTTTTGGGTAAAATTTTATTGCTTTTTTATTACTCCACAATATATATGGATGTGTTATTACTCTTTGGAAGAATAATGCTATGTAGCCACAGTGTGGCTGGCCACACAGTGGCAGTTTTGTAAATAATAGAAAAATATAATAATAATTAAATAATTGGTTAAAATAGTGCTCATGTACTTTTACATAATCACTCTTTTCCTCCACTCTACTTATTAGTACTTCTGCCACTCTATTTCCCCAAAATAATTAAAATCAGATCCTTAAAACCATGAACAATTAATCCTCAACTAATAAAGTATGTACATTTATCCCTTTATTGCATATACCAAAAATTTCCGATCATAGTTAAAAAAAAAAAAATTATTTAGGAAAGTTTCACTATAAATTAAATCATTTTTATAAGTATGATAGTACTATGTTATATTCCCTTCATCCAATAAAAATATGGACATATAATATAACAAGAAAATTAAGACAAAATTGATAAAGTAAGAGAGATGAAAATATTGATAGTTAAATTAGTGTTAGTGATAGTAAGACTCACATTATTATTAGTGTTTATGGGTAGTATAAGTGGTAAATAATTTGATGTATAGAAGTAAATAGTATTCATTTTCAATTAAATATATTATTGATATCACTTTTAATTGGAAATACCTTACCATGTTTATTTTCATTTTCAATTAAATATATTAGTGATATTATTCCGTTTCAACCTTCTTATATATATTAAATCACCTTCAAGAGAAAATTCCATAATATTGTACTACTAATCAAATAAAATTTGTAAATTATAATTTAAAAAAATTAGATGTGATATAATTATTATTGTTTATTAAAGTTTTTTCTATTGTTGTATTATAGACTATTACAGTGTCATAACATAATTTTTCAAATTATCATTAATTTCAAATTTTAACACTATTATTAATATTTATAAACTTATTAATTTTATTATTATTATTATTTAATTAATAGTGTAAAACATGACACTGCACTATGGCATGTACGGTAAAAATATTTTATATGTTAATTATAATAATAAATTATACTCCACTACATTTACTTAACATTATTAATTCTTATTATAAACGTAAACCTAAGAAAATAAGAAAAGAAAGGGTACGTTTAAAGCATATGTCTATTTCTGGGTTAATATAAGAAAAGGATAGAATAGTCCTGGAAATTTTGATAGTATCTAAGTGCATTAAATTTCATTAAAATGGGCTCAATTTTCAATTAAAAATCTGATTATGGCCAGCCATAATGTGTTAGCATCACTCTATTTGGAAACCATTTGAACGAACTAGGAATAAATGTGCTTCATGGGTTTGAGGGTGAGTTTGAAACGGTGAAAAGTAGCTTAAATGATACTATTACATCAAACTTAATAGAATTAAGAGGATATTTTCTAATGTTGCAAACCAAAATTGATACTGTGACAATATTCATCAAACTTAATAGAATTTAGAGGATGTTTTCTAATGTTGCAAACCAAAATTGATACCGTGACAATATTCGCGGACTAAAAAAATATTCCCTCAATTACATATACATTAATATATGATTATATATTTTATATATCACGTCCTATAGTTGCAAATTATACAAAAAATGATTGAATTTTTTATATGTTTTTATTTCTCTAATAAGGTGAATCTTATTTTGCACCATGATACATTCAAATCTTCAATCATTTTATCTCTCAAGACACTTTTATACTTTACAAACTTTGTATTGAATCTCACGTCGTCCACTACCAAACTATTGATAATAAACAAAGATAGAAAATGGTAATTTATGCTATTATAAGGAGAGTTTATACAAAACCACTTTGATACATATATACACACACTTAATTAGTTAATTAAGAAGAACTCTATGAAAGTCACTCCAATAAATGGAATGAAAGAGAAGTATAAGCATGTGCACGGCCTCTTATATCATCCACACAATTGGAAAATGGCCTATTTTTATCATCCAAAAAGTAGCACCAATTTTGCCATCTTAATCACTATGATGTTAATGCATTTCGAATATTCTATTTAAACCTTTCGAACCCCACCAAATTCTACTATTACATTTACTATTTAATAGAATATTGATTTAACATAAAAATGTCTGTTATGTAATGAATCCCAATTAATATTTATATAAAATTTGAAATTAAAAAAATCAAGATATTCTAATTATGGCGTTATAGATTCAAATAATCAATATTTAATTGATAAATAAATGGTTCTAACTTTAAGACATTGCCTTCGATTCTCAAGTTTTTATTAATTTTCTAACCTAAGACAAGGGTAGGATTGAAAATCAAGCATGATTTCACTCTGAAATTTCAAATATGACGTTTGAAAAGTGGCAAAACAATCTCACAATGTAACACTCATAGCCTCTACTAAAATTTGAAAATTTTATCAGGTTACATTTGATGATTTGAATGATAAAATCTATCAATCGATACATAACTCATTAAGACATATATTCATAACGGGCCTGTTAGAATTATTCATAATGGGCTTTTAATGGGCCTGTTAGAATAATTCTTAGTGGGCTTTGAATCATTTGTGGGTGCAACTCCTATAAAGGGCCTACATTAAGTTGGGCCTGTTCACTAAACACACTTAGCTTCGAAAACAAATGGACCTCTTGAGATTTAAGAATTGAATCCAACAATTTGATGTAGTTAAGATTTGTTGTGATGCATGGCATATTTTGATTCTAGATATTCATTTTTTGCATTTGAAGGTATGGGTTTAGTGAAGTTGTCATTGATATTTCCCGTAGTCACTGCCTCAGTAATGATAGAAAGCATAATGCGGTAAATAGTACTCCCTTCGTCCGATATTAAGAATTCCAGTTGAGCTAGGTGCGGGTTTTAAGAAATGTTTGAGTGTGTGATAATGGAATATGGGATCCATTTATATTATAATTTGCTTTATTCTTTGGATGTGTTTTTTAGTGTTTTATTTTATAATATTTTTATTTCACTTTTTATGAAAATGTCTTACCGGGACTTCTAATGCCGGACGGAGGGATTACTACTAAAGAATTGTAAAGACTATATATACAATGATAAAGGAAGTAAATAATCTATTAATATAATATACACGTGACACTATTTGTATTTCATTTCATTTTTAAAATTCTTTTCAACCATAAAAAATAGATATATAACTTTTTTTATTATTGTAGTAATTTTTCTAAATAAGTACTCCCTCTGTCCTCCATAATTTGTCACCATTTGACCCGACACCGATTTTAAGAAATGTAATAAAAAGTGAAAAAGTTAGTGGCATGTGAGTCCTACTTTTATATTATTAGTTTTATAATAAAATGTGAGTGGAAATAAGTTAGTTGAATATGGGGTCCACTACCAAAAATGGTAAAAATGAAAAGTGACAAATTTTTAGGGACTGACGAAAATGAAAATAAGTGACAAATTTTCAAGGACGGAGGAAGTACTAAGTTTCATTTTATTAATTAATAATATTTCAATTATTTTTAATTAATCTCTCTTTCTTTCTTTTTTGGTTTTAACCACAGGTGTATCGAACCCGCCTTTTTGGCGGAATCCGACTAATCCTACTCGACCGGGTTTGCGGATTAAAGCCGAAAGTCTTTCAGTGGGTGGCGGGATTTAAACCCGTGATCTCATAGTCACCACAGCTCCACGCTGCCAATTGCGTTGTATGGCTATTTTCCTACCTCGTGCTGCTACACCACTCGACACGTGTCCTGCCGACACGAGTCACAATCAATATGCAAGGTGCTGGGCCCCGCACCTCCTCTAGGCTTTCATCATTTTCTCAACTTCCACGTGGGCCCCTGTGATTGGCTGGTAGCTACATCTGATAAAATCAGAGAAGAAAGAATTGAAGGTGTAGGTCCCGTGGCCGGCGAATCTTGTGCCCATCGTGGCCTTCTGTGGGACCCATTTGTGAGGATTCCTTTTCCTATATGCTTTGTGTGGGCCCATATTCAGCTTATCCTTAATTAATTGCCCTCTCTAATTTAGGGTTTTGAGTTTAACATCTAGGCTGTCTCATTATTACTTCCTCCATATGTTATTAGGAGTTTTATTTTTTGATGATATGAATTTTATGAAATACTCTTTTCGTCCCAGATTTATAGTCATATTTAGTTATGGCATGAGTTTTAAGGAATTGGTAGAGTGTGTAATTAATGAAGTGAGAAGTGGAGTGTGTAATAAATGAAATGAGATGGTGGAGTGAGATGATGGAGTGTGTAACGAATGAAGTGAGATGATGGAGTGTGTAATAAATGAAGTGAGTTGGTTGAAGGTGAGTCCCTTTTTGACTTTTTAGTTTTTTATTTTTGTTTTGATTTATTTTAATGTAGATAATGGCATTTGGGTGTAATTTTAATGAATAATGGAGTAAAATTTTATTGTCCAAATATGGAAAATTCTAAATGTGACTATAAATGTGGGACGGACTTTTATGGCAAAATGTGATTATAAATTTGAGACGGAGGGAGTATTAAGAAAATTGGATGAAAAAAAAAGTTAGTGGAATATAAGTCTTACTTGTATAGGTTAGTTTTAAATAAAATGAGGGTAGAATGAATTAGTGGAATGTGAGACTCTATTATCATTTATAGTAAAAATGAATCAGGAGTCCTATTTGTGGACAAAGGGAGTATATTTCATTTTAAGATAAAGTTAAACTTAATACTATTATTTAATACTAGTTCAATTAATTTCTCTACAAAATTTGTGCTAAATAATTGGAAATTAATAATAGAACAAAGGGAGTACACCGTTACACAACAACTAAAATAACTACTACAATTGTAAGTAAGTATATGAAAGAAATAAAGTCACAAAAAATTAATGCAAACTACAAGAATAGAGGAACTCGATTAATTAATAAAAGAGTATATTAACTTATAATGCTACTAATTAAGAACAAAATATGTTGTATAAACTGTCGTGTTCTTATATAGTAGTAATTAATTTTGTACGAGTTTTAGATATTGTGATTGTAACACAATTTTTGAGTTCTTAGTATTCATAAATGAGGGTACTCAAATTGCGAAAATTGAAATTTGATATTTTAATCAAAAGATTGTAAGTAATTTTTTTTTTACTAAATTTACAAATTAATGTGAATATATACTATTTTTTTCAACTACCACACATGTAGCTTTTTTAATGAGAAAGAGAAACACACTGCCAAAAATAAGATAAATACAAGTTAAGCCAGAGAAGTTGTGTCGAGTCCCTCAACAGAATGTTCCAAAGACAAGAAGGACATAAATCACACAATTTAAGTAATAAGTTGTCTTTTACTAATATAATCCCAACATAGCACGATCAATTTGATTGAATGCACATAAATTACTTTTTAAAATATTAACAATAGATCTCATAACCACTCTCTTTTTTCTTGCTTGATTTTTGTAATGGAAAATCGAACTATATTATGCAATAGAAGTATCATTGATCTACTCCCTCGTCTCATTCAAGATGTCCATGTTTTTTAGTGACACGAGACTTTAGGAGGAGTTGTTAGTTGGAGTAAGTAGAGAGAAAAATGTAGTTGAATATTTTAATGACCGGAAAGAGCCAAAAGTTTGGGTGTAGCGGAGGGTATGGATCCCCTGCTGTGGAAGAATCACGGCAGGGGATGATGTTCCTCACATCTCAATTTTTTAAACTTAAAATATAACACTTAAACAAAAAAAAGAAAAAATTTAAAAAATTGGGATGTGAGGAACAACATCCCCTGCTGTGATTCTTCCACAGCAGGGGATCCAAGCTTGTGTAGCCGACCCTAAACCTCTTCATTAACCCTAATCTCTTGATAAATCCCTAAATCGTTAACTAATCTATATTCTTAGGATTAATTATTTCTTAATTAGCTAGAATTGAGCAACCCTTAACTAAAACTTAATAATCAGATGTCAATATTTATCAAATTCTAATTAGGGTGGCCGCACCATGTGGCCAGTTGCAATCCCTACTAGTACTAATTAATTCGAAACCCTCTAATTTTCTTATTGTTCCAACTTAAATGAAGGGCAAAATATGCATGAAGGAGTCGCACAAAATTGGACGTTTCAAGCAATTTAATTCGATTGAAAAGAAATAAATATAAGTGGGGATTGCTGTGATTTAATTCATGGAACAAGAGAGCCAATGATGTTCATCAATTACTACTATACACATATAGATGGCTTTATTGCACGAAAAGAAGTATCTAGACTAGGGTTTGGACCATCCAATGTTCGTGCTAATAAAGACTATACATACCAAAATTATAGAAATTTCCAAGAATATTTATACATGAATAATATGATAGCTAGGGTTAGTTTGTTTTGGGCAATCGGCTAGGCTGAGGTTTTAGAAAGAAAGTTTGATCAAGTTTTTATGTGATTATATAAGTTAATTTCGATTTATAGGTCCTTTGCTAAGCTTATTTATAAACTTATAAATGCAAAGGTATAGTATAGAAATAACAAAACATAACAGGGTTAATTTTTTAAAAATGATTGTTACTTACAAGTTGTTTGATTTTTTTAGGTTTCCAAGGTATCCCTCCTGCCGATAGCTAGAGGACTAACCCTTGCCCCAACGGTCAATGCCGGTACGGGATTGGCCAAATGGTTGCTCCATTCATATGTGTTTGATTTTATTTTTGATCGTATGCTATTGGATTTTATTTTAGATTTTATATATTGTCTTAGATAGGCACTTTCTTTAGTTAATGTCTACTTTTACCACTGAAATATTAAATTTAATGTTAAAAATTAAATTTATCAAAATTAGCAGAACAAATAAATTGAAGATTAAATGCTAAAAATAATTATAAGACCAATTAACAATGATAAGGCGTGCTATTAAAAAATAGTACTCCTATTAGATATTGCCAAGACACATAATGCAGCCTAAATGGACCTCAGTGGGTGCTGATTTTGACAATGTTATCATAATATCAAGATTCCAAATATAACTATATAGTTTATACGTATACAGTTTGCTGGTAATGTCATTTAATAATATTAATATATAAGATCTTTTTGGTGCTTAAATAAGGTGCTTGAGGTACAAACTAACAAAAGCATGCAGCAATTGATGAGGGCATAAGTATTCATGCTTCCAAAAGTATGTAATAAATCTATGCAAATTATGTTGCAAATTGAGATTCATCTTCAGATTGTTTCGTAACATGTTAACGATTACATGAATAAAATTATTCTATATTAATTATACATTAAAGAAACGAAAATGTTAAAGGGTGTCGGCCTTCATGGGAGAATTAGGGAAGTGTGGAGTCGTTCAATTTTTTGAAGAAATTAATTATAAAAAAGTTTTTAATATTTATATCGTCGTATAATGAACTACTCGTACTTTATTTTAATTGGGTGGCAAATCTAATAAAAAAGGACATGCTTTTCTTTTTCTTTGATAGATAACTGAAGATAATTATTGTTCTTGATCTAGAATGTGTAGAATTTTGAAAAAAGATGAACTATTTTGTGTGAGATCCTAAGGTAAATAGTAAATATGCTATACATGTTCAACTGTGAACACTAAACTTTTACTATATGTTAGTAAATTAATATTAATTAATTTATATTTGTAAAATTAAAAGACATGTATGTCCAAACGTTATTAATTGGTTTGATGGACCACATTTCCAATTGGTTATTAAAAGTTATTGACCAATGAACGTGCAGATGGGGTCTCCATTTTTCAACTAACCTTGAAATAAAGGTGGCTCCTTATCCCAAATTTAATTTAATTACTTGAAAAAAGAAAAACATTAGCCTATGTCTATCTATGTTCTATACCTCTAAGCTAATTTGCTTTTTTGGCTCGGCTAATCTATGTAAACTTTATTCTGTATTAACTAACAATAGAAATTAATTTATTTATCGATTACTCACTTATTCACTTTTATTGAAGGTTAAATTTTATTTTATTTTTAAAATTTTATGCTTGATCAAATATTTTGGGTAGTTGGTCCATCGATTTTAATTGGCATTTAAAATGCTTTGTGGCTTTATATGTGAAACTTTTTTCTCCACCACAGAAAAAAACCAAGAATAATATCTAGAGATAATATTAAAATAATAAAAATAAAAAAGAGAAATCAATAATGAAGAGCCCCCACCCCATCTCAGATCATCTTCTTCCACATATATTATCACAACTTTAATTTCATTTTCTTTTCAAATATTGCAATAGAAGAATTTTGAGTGAGAAGTAGACGTTTCCTCGTTTTTCAGCTGTCTGTCTGTATGAATCTTCTGACACACTTTTGTTTTCAATCTATCTAAAACACACATCTTTGTCAGTCTGAAAAAAAGTTGGATTCTTTGTAAGAATGATGAAGAAATGTAACTGAATTCAAGGTCAATTTAATCCCAACAATTCAAAATTAAGTCTTTTTTTTTTCTCCATGGCGAAGTTTTTTCACGGCGACACAGAAATGCAAGGAAACGGCGACGTTTTACAAACCCTTATTCTAAACCAGCACCACCACCTTCCGGCGCCGCCCTCCGCCGCCAACTCTCAGATTGACTACAGCAGCGGCGGTGTGGCGGCGCGTGAGATGAAGCGGGGACTCTCCCTGAGCCTCTCCTCGGATGAGAAGCACGCGGCGGTGCCAGAGAGAGTTAGGGTTTTCGGGGGAGCGGAGAAGGCGGCGCTGAGCTGCAAGTATTTGAAGGCGGCGCAGCAGCTTCTTGATGAGGTTGTGAATGTGAGGAAGGAGGGTGAGAAGGGTGGGGAATCAGGTAGAGAGGATGATGGGAAGCTGAGGAATGATGCGGAGGCGGTGGCCGGAGACGGCTGTGGTAAAGGTGGGGCTGAGCTTACTACGGCGGAGAAACAAGAAATTCAGATGAAGAGAGCCAAGCTTGTTGATATGCTCCATGAGGTAAAAGTGCTTTATATTTTGAAGGATAAATTGTCGGATAAATCATGAAGTTCGTTCAAATTCTAGTTCGTTTTTCAATTTCGTAAATCACCTTGAAAAACTTCCGGTTTGGATTTGTTTGCAATTATCCGATGTTGAAATTTTTGATGAAATTGGATCTGATATGGTAGTCAGGAAATCATATGAAGTTGTTGATTCATACAGAAAACGATGTCGTTTGGTTGAAAAACATAACAGTAACAATATTTTACACGTTTTGAATATTTGGCTCTAAGATAATTGCAAACAAGTCCAAACTTTTGGTAGTTTTTTTTTATGAAATTGTATTTGGCATGGTAGTCGGGAAATCATGGGTGGGATTCACTGCTAGTGAGCTCAATGATGTGTATTCATAGAAAAAATGAAGTCTCTTGGCTGAAAAACACCAACAATATATTACATGTAAATGATTGGATGGATTTGTTCGCCGTAAACAAATCTAAACTTCATGATTTTTTCAACTAATATTTAAATTATGAGTGATCTTAATTTGATCAAACTTCCGAGGTTTTAATCTTCTTTTAATTTGATTTAAGGATTATCTTTCGTTAACAATCAACCATTTACTTCGACATAATTATTGATTTTGAGCTTATTTAACCATCTTATCCTTCAAAAAGTAAATCATACTCCTTGTGTTCCATAAAGATAAACATTTTTTTCATTTTTGTTTGTTCTGTAAAAATATCCACTTCCATTTTTGGTTACTTTTTTTTTTCAAATAAGTTCAGTTTCATTCTCAACTAACAACACTCCAATCAGTTTTTCTTTCTATATTTCTCTCACACTTTATCAATCGGACATTAAAACCCGTGTTATTCCAAAGTGTTTATGTTTATGGGTCAGGGGGAGTATGTTTTATCGATTTATGGTATCACTCAGAAAACAACTCCCCTTGAATAAATATTTCGTAGAAGTAGAAAATGATGGAGAAAATTGCAGGTTGAGCAAAAGTACAAGCAATACGAAGAGCAAATGCAGAAGGTGATAAGTTGGTTGGAGGAAGCAGCCGGCGTGGGATGTGCCAAAACCTACACTGCTTCGCCACTGGAAACAATCTCAAAGCAGTTCCGCTCCCTCAAAGATGCAATAATGCAGCAAATCCGACGTCGAACCACTAACTCAGGGCCGAAAATGGAGGCGTCCACCTTCCAAATCAACAGTCCATGGCGACCTCAGAGAGGCTTGCCCGAGAAATCTGTCTGCGTTCTTCGCGCTTGGCTCTTCCAACACTTCCTCCACCCGTATACATAAACATTCTTTCATCCATCTTTTCTTTTCATATCATTGTTTTTTCTAAATATGATTCTTGATTGTGTAGTTATCCTAAAGATTCGGACAAGGTCATGCTTGCCAAGCAGGCAGGACTTACTAGAAGTCAGGTGTCTAACTGGTTCATCAACGCCCGCGTTCGCCTCTGGAAGCCGATGGTGGAGGAGATGTACGCGGAGGAGATGAAGGCCCAGCAGCAGACACCCAAGATTGAGCACGAAAACGAGGGTTTGGTGGACGAAAACATAAGTTCGAACGCCAACAACAGCGCGGGATTCAGCCTCATCGGATCATCAGAAATGGACAGCGTCGCCACAGAGTGGATGAGGAGCTCAAAGAAACCGCGAAATGCTGAAGTGTCGCGTTCCCCATTGATGATTGTGTCTGAAGTGGAGAGCCAACACGTTACTACCATAACTGGGACGCCTGCGAATTTCTTCGGATTGTATGATCCGATTGTGGGGATCGAGCAGTTCCAACAACCCTATTCGAGGAACGGTGTGTCGCTCACGTTGGGGCTCCAGCATTGTGAGAGCCTCTCCAACCAAAGCTTTATCTCCAGCAGAAGCGTTGAGGCTTCTGCTCAAGGGAATGATTTTGTTTATTACTAGCAATATAGGGAAAAAGGAGTTGATGCATTATGGTTAGTAGTATATTTCTTGATTGGGGGTTTGTATAGTGATTTTGTTGAGACCAGATGTATTGTTGGGTGGTATAGAAGAATAAATAATGGTTTTATGGAATGGCTTTGTTTTACTTTCTTGCATGGGAATTCTTGATGCTATTTTTGTCCAATCATGACAAACATCCATTAGAAAGTAGTACTGTCAAATAATTTAAATAATCCTCAGAACTTAATGCATCAAAACTATGTAGAGTAAAAATTACACTGAAACACACACCTTATCTACATGAATTAGTACACACTGCTGTTGAATTGTCAATTGTCAATCTTACTAGAAGACTGATGCAATTCATCGAGAAAAGCCGGACTCATCATACTCTGTTAGGAGTTAGGTCGTTTCCATCGTGCAATGCCAGCCTTCGCTTGGCAACTTTCGATCTGTAGCACCACACTTCAAATGCTTCAGTCAAGTCCGGGTAGCGGATCTGTTTATTTTCAAACCACTCTGTCAAGATTTCTGCTTGGTCTGATGATGGCAATGCGAGGATCATTGACACAAACGCTGATTCCAATGATTGCCAAAGCTCGTCGTTGGATTTCAAAAGCATGTCATTGTCGTCATCAGAAGCGAGGGAGTCAACTGAGGGCTTCACGAGTCTAACGAATGGAAGCCAGACTTTGACCATTTGAAGGCGCTTCACAGTTGGCAAAATGAGAGTTCCGTACCCTATAGCTTCCAACACTTTGACAGCGATCTCAAGAACTTTCACCTGTACATGTAGTGAACTTTCTCGACACGCTTCCTCAGCAACTTTCACTATCTTTACAGATGTCTCCACCCAGGTGAGAACAAAATCACTAGAGATTTCCAACTTTGTTACTATTTGAGAAGCCCATGATAAATCATTTAAATAGGCCTGGAACAACTCAATCTTCCCTGCTTCAGCCATTGATTCTTGGAGATCACCAACCAAAGAATCCACAAGGTTAACGAATCTCATTAGTAATTTGTTGACGCATAACTTCGCTTCCATTTTGATTTCATCGTCAGCAGTTAACAGAGGAGCGTCATCATCCTCGGTCAGCAGGTACTCAAGCTGCTCCTGAGATGACACCTTCAGATCATTCATTGAAGACGGTGGAGAAGATGTGGCAAATTGGATGGCTGATATGAAAATCTTAACAACAGCCAAAGGATTGACTGGCTGCAAACGAGCAAGTACCACTTCTGCTTGGGATCCCATTCCAGGAATAACTTTCAAAATCTCTTCTTCCTCAGATTCATCCCAAGGGACTGCTTCCAAATAGCCTACACACGTGGAAACAATTTGGGGGCATACCAGATGAATCGCAACTCTCAAAATGCCAAGAGCATTCTTAACACTGCCTATATCTGCCACAGTCACATCTGAGGTGATATAGAAAAGTCTAAGAATGACAATATAATGGTCAAAATCGGATTCTTCACAATAAACCTCAACACAATTACGCGAGTCAAGAATCTGGCATGTCGGCCAACTGTCAGATAATCGGTCAGCAAAATACTTGCATTTATCTACAAGAATATGCGAATGACAGTATATCCAATCATCACGCCCTTCCTGTGTTCTAATCCTTACAACAACGTCGCTCGTTGATCTGTCACCAATCCTGCACGGCGTCCTAGATTCCTTATCCTAGAATTATCGAAACGTTGAAGCAAGAAATGATTTGCTAAGTAATTTCCAGCAAGCATGATTTTTAGCAATTTAAGCATGCAAGAGAACTCACAGATAATTCCATCCACCGATTTTCCAGTGCAAAACGTTGTAGCTTTTACGCGTTGTAATACCTGTAGCCAAACAAGAAAAAAAACATATAAATGGTTAGGAACCCAGTGATGACCTTCAAAATATTAGTCTATCCCCACAGAAAACTCATAAATTCAATGGACCAGAGTGAAAAGACCGGCAAGGAAGGAGAAAACAGCTCAACATGGAAAGCAAAAAAAATCTGAGGAGATAGCAAAAACAAGAGTTTCAAGATTCAGGCTTTTAATCATTAGTGAAGGATGCTTACAATTCAAAAAACACAACAAAAGAAGCTTGTGGAATCGATGGAAGTCAGTAGGGAGAAAACTCACAATATGAACTTTTGCTTCATCAACTTGTGCAGCATAGCGTATTTACCCTTCATTTTTATAGGAAGTCTGCACCGAGGGGAGCAATTAGGCGCATCACCTCAAATCTGATATCTTATCCACAAAAAAACTACAATTCACTAGATTCATCACATTCCAATCAACACATTCATTCGCATGCCTTCATACCACTTCACAGCATCACTGTTTGCTACTATTTCTCAACTGATAAGTGGAAATTTGTGGATAACAGATAGCTAATTTTCAAAGTACAACACTAAACTCAAGCTAAAAAGCACACAAACTTTTCCATCTCATGTAGATTCGAACATTAAGCAACGGAGAGAAATTTGGCAGATAAAATAAATAAATAAATCAAATAAAAGAGGGAAAAGATGCTGGGTTGAGCGAGTAGGGAGGTACTCTTGTAGCGTGGAGTCGCTGAACCGAGCTGAGGGCGAGAAGTGATGGTTAGGCGTCGTCCGAAAGGGAGGCGCGACTGTGCTGCCGCGCGGTTGGGTTAGACGGCGGCTGTTGGAATCGTCATGTGTGGGCGGCTTGAGTTCTCCGTCGGACAGCTGCGTTTGGTGGTCGAACGGCAAATTCTCGCCGGAGAAGAAAAGGAGAGAGAAAGAGAGAGAGTTAGGGATTTGGTTTTGTGAAACCAGAAAAATGGGGATTTCCTTTTGGATTTCAGAGGAAACATGTCTCTCAAAATTCTTTATTTTTTATAAGATTAATAATCGGTAAATACACGTTATATTTCGATTTTTCAGGTTTTAATTATTTAAAAATACATAACAATTTTTCAAAGGTAATTTTAATGTATTGAATGTGAGAATATTAATCTAAATCAAGTCTACATTTAAGCTACTCTTCCTACACCATTCCCTACTCCACCCCTCACAAACATAAAAACTCCACCCCTCACAAACATAAAATATGATGGTAGCAAAGAACTTCATCGACTTTTCATTGGATAAATAAACATAAATTTTGAATTGAACCATTACATAAGTTTTCCACTACCTTTTCTCATTCTATTTTTCCATTCTTCTTCTATTCATAACAAAATAAATACAATTTCATTACAGGTGTTTCCAACAGTTTATAAGCTATCAAGACCATAATTATTAAAGGTAGCTGAATCTTATGTATTAAGACCGGCATCAAGAGCTCATCCCGGTTTTCTTTTTCTCTTCCTCGTCAAGAAGTTTCAGCCATTTCAATCCAAGATCGCATCCTGCATTAGCAGCAATTTCAAATTGATCTCTTGCCATCTCAACTGGATCATACTCATCAGCTCCAGAATCGTTCCTCAGTTTTCTGTTTGAGGATGCTTTCTTCACATTGAATTTGGTTACTGATTCAGGAATGCGAACACCTAAAGCATTTGTCACAAAATGTTCACTAACAAGCAACAGGCGAAACAGAAAGATCTCCATGAATATACCACAGCACAACAAAAGTAAAGAGCAAACCTGCAAGGAGAAGAGATCCATAGGCTATGGCAGAAGCAGCATGACCCTAAATGAATCAAGCCAAGAAAGTTAAATAGTTACTTAACACATAAACAATCAAACCCTTTAGGTCCAAAGACATACTTCCTCCGTCCACAAAAAATAGAGCAATTTGTGTATGGCACGGGTTTTAATGTAGAATTGATAAAGTAAGAGAGAAGGAGAAAAAGTAAGTGAGAAGTAGTGTTAGTGGAATGATGTGTAGAGTTACTATTTGTTGAAAACTTTCCATAAATGAATGTGCTCTATTTTTTGTGGACGGCCAAAAATAGTAATTGTGCTCTATTTTTTGTGGACGGAGGGAGTATCTAATATTCTTATAACATGAACGATTTTAATTAAGCCACTCGAAATCATTTCAGAAACTTCTACAGGAGGCAACACACTAAGATTAGAAAGATCATTGTTTTAGAACAAATAGCAGATATGTCTAAGAAGCAGAGTTGAAGTTGAACTACCTTTTCAGATGCTCTATGGAAACACCAAATGGCGGAGGGAATGTCCTGGCTCACACAATCGCCGGTCAAGTATACAGCTCCTAAGAGATAGAGGGCATCGGGATGCAACTAGAATATCACAAATTCTAGTAAGGTTTCAAACACCTTATGTAATAGGATGAACCAAAAAATGAACTGAAAGCAGTATCACAATATATACCTGGTCAACTGCCTTCTCCAAATAATAAAAAGCTTGCTGTACCGATTGTGCATAAGGGTTCTGCCAAAATATTGCAACGACGAGCTAACAGGATTCAGAAGACTGACACCATTCTTTGGAATAAGATAAGGAAAAGGAGCAAGTGTATGCAATTGAAACTACAATTCCAATTATATTTACAGACACATTTAGCACTCCTCCTAAGGAGATGTGTTTTATCAGTAGAATTAAGTTATTAGTTACTACAGTACGGACAGACTACCATCTCATCTATACTTTTTCTCACACCTGTTTGTGTCTGAAATTTTCATGTGTTTGTTTTAGGGTGGGGGTATTTTGACTCAGTTTTGTCACGAATTGCGGTCCTGAAAAGTTGACTTGGGACTCTTGTTGCTCTGCCACATGAAATAATATCTTTGAAATCTTTCAGCAGACACTTCAACCATTCCAAGCTTAATTTTAAGTACCTTTCTGTGGATTATGGTTCAACAAATTGAAGCTATAGGGTATAGCTGCTCTAGAAAATTCAAGATGAAGGCAACATGAAAAACTATGCATTCCTCTCTGCAAAAGAAATCAAAGAGAAGCATGGTCAATATACAAAAAATAATTAACCAAGAACATAATCATATTTCATAGAATCAAATTATGAAAAAGAACTCACCCACAAATTGAATTGGGGAGAAACAGTAACTGCAGAGAGTTGCCTATAAACCGATTTCCAACGGAATACTTTGAACATTTTTCACCTATTGCAAAACCAATATGAGCAATACACTTAAGAAAACCTTTCTCACCAACTAAAATAGTAAGACATGCCTAATTACGCATATGCAAAGGGTATCTTCTGACATTACGTATACAAAAACCAAACGGAAAATTATCACTGACATACGAGTTATGCTTTTTATATTACTTCAGTTTATTATATTTCCTAAAAATATAACTGAGTGTTCATATTATGGGAGGATCATATAATCTAGGTTGGAGGAAATTACTCCTGGCCCGTTTACATTTCTACTGGATCTCTAACTAATTTAATGTCGCAGACATTTAAATTAGAAAACCGAATTGCAATTCTCCGTTTGTAAGCAAGAGAGATTGGAATACAGAATTCAATTCTAGTTAGAAAGTCTAAATGAGAATCAGATAACAGCCAAAACAAAAAACCAAAATGAAAATTGTATTCACATAAACGAATAATCAGCTAATAGCATAAATGCGAATCAGAGAATACAGTTTGAAGACAGACGGCGGCGGCGTGGAGGAGACACGGCTGAGACGGCTGCGAGCTGAGAGTTTCTGAATTTGGGGGTTTTAGAAGGGGGTGGATCCTTTGCAGTTTTAAAAATCACAGCACCACATGCTGTGTTTAAAACGCACCACAAATTGAATAAAACGCAGATGAAAAAGTGGGCAATGAAGGATATGAAGTGTAAGGATTGCTTCTTTTTTTTTATTGACTGTATGGATTTCATGGTTATAATTAAACCGCAATCTTAATTGTTAATGAGTTTTTTCGTAAACTAACATTTTTCATAATACTATAAAATATTTTAGTATACGTTTTTTTTGGTTTATATTTTTTTTTGTTTTACACTTTTTACTTTTTTTTTTGTAAAACACTTTTTCCATTAAATACTCAAAGCTAATCATTTTATTGTAAAACTAATAGATGGTGTAATGATCAGAGTTTATATATTTAATTGAAATTTATATTGTTTTGAGTATTAAAGTGAAAATAAAAAATTGTTAAAAGGAAAAGATATAATGTGTATGCAAATTAAACGTGTTTGTGAAAAAACGCGGTCGCAAACCTCATAAGCTTATTTTGATCTTAATAATAAAGCTAAACAACAATTGAAGTTAATAGTTGAAAATTGTAAAGACTACTTTTTCATCAGTTTTTAATTCAATGTGTGCAGCGTGGCGCGTAACCCAGGGGCATTTCTGTCATTTGGGTATTAGGGATTGAAACAAAATGAAAACCGCCTTCCTTTCCCGGGTTGCATTATTCATTTGATTTTGGATTTTTTTTGGAAATGATATAAAAATCCTTAACCGTCGTGGAGTTCAGATTTTGCGATTCTTCTTCATCAATGGCGACGGCGGAGAAGATTTGGAACGCCACGGAAGTGGCGGGGACGCATAGCTCCGACATTCCGTCGTCCTCTCGCACCATCGACCACTCCCTCTCTCTACCGGAACTGAAGCCTCGCATCGTGTCAGTATTTTTGCCTCTCTTCCTTACGTTTATGTTTATTATCACCGTTTTGGAATGAGCTGAATTTCTTTTTCTTTTTTTCGTGTTTCCTGCTCAACGCGGAGGTTTTGGTGTATGTTGCAGCTGTATACGCAGCATTAAGTTCATGTATTTGTAGCAACAGTGTTGCTTTGTTCGTATTGTTGAATGATTGTTTGATTGGGCTGCAGAGAGGTGCTAGTTAATGACTAAATTTATACTCTGTTATGTTTCCTCTTTTGATTATGTGTTACTTCGTCGACTGTAGTCTACGAAGACTGCAATTATAGTCTATTCAAGAAAGGAAGAAATCAATCTAAATCAACCAAAAATTAGCTATCTGGTTGTGAATCTTGTGATTCATTTCACTTACCTTTTGAGTAAATGGTTCTTGGCAGGGAGCTTTTCAGAGATTTATTCAAACAATGGTCGAATTTGGATGAGTCGGATTTCTCCCTTGAGACAGTATCTGGTGGCATTACAAATCTGTGTGCGTATCTTTTTCTCTTCCAATAACAATCTTAGTGTACATGTACATGTGTAGTATGAGGAAATCTCATCGAGCTGCTTCTTTTGGAAAATGGTGTCTTAAAAAGAATCTTGAATTTTCTTCTGTTTCGACAGTGCTCAAGGTGTCTGTCAGACAAAGAGATGGAAATTCTGTTAGTACGACAGTCAGATTATATGGTCCAAATACTGAATATGTTATTGATCGCCAAAGGGAACTGCAGGTATGCTATGGTATTTCTGGGGAAAAAGATATCTTCGTTAATTACTTCACTAAACTTGCAATGACTAGAATGAGTGAAACCGCACATTATGGTGCTTCTTTACTTAAACCCTACTGTGTATAATTCCTTTCCTTTTTAGTTAAGTCAAATTATATATGAATCCTCATACTATCTTTAGGCTATCCCATACCTCTCGGCTGCTGGATTTGGTGCCAAGTTACTAGGTGTTTTTGGGAATGGAATGGTGCAATCGTTTATTGATGCTCGTACACTTACTCCATCAGGTAAGCACCTTGGACCACCTATCTATCAGAAATGGGCATTACCTCTCTTTGATAAATCCTCTCCTTTTGATGGTGTTCTTTCGCTTCAGGTTAACACTAACCTTCTGTTTTCAGATATGCGAAAACCAGAGCTTGTAGTAGAAATCGCTAAACAGCTGAGAAGATTCCATGAGGTGGAAATTCCTGGTTCTAAAGAACCCCAACTGTGGAATGACATCTCCAAGTTCTTCTCAAGAGGTAATCTATGATTATCTTTCTAGCTAAAATGTAGTTCTAGTTTCCTATAGCCTGATTTAGTTTCGTCTTGACTGTTTGTTTGGCTTCACCTTTTTTTTATTTTCATCATCGTGCATGCAGCATTGACCCTCAAGTTTGATGACAGCGTGAAGCAAAAGAAGTATGAGATGGTTTCGTTTGAAGAAATTAATCAAGAAATCAATGGCCTCAAGGTGGTCTTTTGCCTGTGTCCCGCATAAATTTGTCCTTTTAGTTCAAAAATTCAATAGATGATATCTTAAGCTCATCTTGTTAGAATCCAAAAGTATCTTAAAAGTCATGGTATACTTTTTGCTTCGCTAACTATATCATGATGGTGGGAGAGGAATTTGTCTTGTTGCTTTGCCCTTCTATTATCATAGTATTACTTATTTTTTTAAAAAGAGAGAGCAGCTACTTGATTTTTTATTTCATTTAAAAGTTTATTGCTTGAAGCCTTGTAATTCAGTACACCCTTTGCTTTGAAGCTTTGAATGACAAGGTGTACTTTGTATATCTATTGTCTTCTTTTTATTTGAAAATTCAGTTATCTTCCAAATAGTTTTGTAAGATGTGCTATGTATGTCTACTGCCTTTCTTTTATCATAAAATGCAGTTATTTTCCAAATTGTTTTCTAACTATATTTGCTTGGTAACTCTGGAATTTCTTTTGTATCGTTGTGAATAGAAGAATAAACCGAATGTGATGAAGTGTTGTTTGCTAGCGATTTCTCCATTCTTTATTTTCCAGATCAGGAGTAGCCAAATGCAAGGAAAATCCCTGATATACTTCTATGGTTTAAATTTCACTTTGGTCAAAAACACTTTTTTATTGTTTAAAATCCTGATGAAGTCTTGGAAAATCCTGATATACTTCTATGGTTTAAATTTCACTTTGGTCAAAAACACTATTTTATTCATAAACTAAATATGTTTTTGGTACAGGCAATGACAGATCGTTTTAATGCTCCCGTCGTATATTGTCACAATGATCTGCTTTCTGGGAATTTGATGCTTAATGACAATGACGGTACATACCATGCATAAATTTCTATATGAATTATTCTCTCTTGCTTGCTTGCTTGGGTATGGGTAGTTTGGAAAATCTTTGGGCTGTGTTTTAGATTATCCTTCTCTATTTAAACATAGGTGAGTACTGTGGTGCAAATAAATACAAGAATGATTTGTACAACCTTAAGTTATTTGTACTTGTCAAGTCATATGTTTTGTTTATATACATTAATGGTGCTGAACATTTCCATAATTAGATTTCATATATGGGAAAAAGATCTTGAGATTGAAAAATAAAATAAAACTGGGAATTTTTGCTACCATATATGGTACTAGTAATTCATTTCTCAGTGAAGCTGTGAAAACTCCGGGAAATGAAAACTCTTTCCTGGACAGTTTTTTGTTTTTTTTGGAGGAAATTTCTTGGACAGTATGTAAGCTATTATCAGCTGCTTTTATCATATCCCTTGGTATATTTCATTCTTCTTGACCTCCCATGTATCCTTGAAAATTTTCAGGTAAACTCTACTTCATCGACTTTGAGTATGGATCATACAATTACAGAGGCTTTGACATTGGAAATCACTTCAATGAATATGCTGGCTACGACTGTGATTACAGTTTGTATGTTCTGTCCTCTCTAAACAACAAGCTAAGAGTCACTTTTCTCTTTTTAGGCTGATTAAGATACGAAGTTTTACTGTTGAACTTTTTCATGTCTCAGATACCCAAGCCAAGACGAACAATTCTTCTTCTTCAGGAACTATCTAAGCCCTGATAGACCACATGAGGTACATGAAAACTTATATTACATCGTATTCATACTACATAGAACAAGAACCTCATGAAACTTGAATTATCTCCAGTTTTTTTTATATATTTTTCTCTCTGCCTTCTCGGGAATGAACATAACATCTTGAGTGAATTTGCCTGTGAATTGTACTTATTCAACCTTGCTTATTGGGACAATGAGCTCAATATGAGCATGATGACTTATGCATGACTTCCCAAGTTCATAATCTAATAGCAAAAACGGCGGAAAAAACTTCAGGTTTCCATGGAGGCGATTTCTGCTCTTTACGCTGAAACAAATGTTTACATGCTAGCTTCACACCTATACTGGGCACTGTGGGCTTTAATCCAGGTACTGATGATTCTCATATGCACGTATCAATTCGAATGAGTGCAGTAATTGGTATGACAATTTCGTCTTGTTTCTGACAGGCAAAAATGTCTCTGATCGATTTCGACTATCTGAGTTACTTCTTCCTACGCTACAACGAATACAAGAAGCAGAAGGAGAAGTGTTTTTCGCTGGCACACTCATATTTTCAAAGTCGCTAAATGACTAATTCTACCGTGCAGCATGTTGCCATGTACTGATGTCGTTGTAAAAATTTTGGTTGCGGATTCTGTTGTACTTGGATGAATGAAGCTATGTTTGTGGTGTTGTTATACCACCTTGTGTGAAGAAAAGATCCACGGAACGACTCCATTGTTACGAAAAATGAGTTGCTGCTTATCAATGCCAGTGATGTTTTCTGTGTTGCTAGTTATTCTGGTGTTTCTTCAACGATTTTTTCCTTTTTCTTTTTGTTTTTTTAAGGTCTGCAATAGGCAAATGATTATTGTTTTATTCATTGTTATACTTGCATTGTGTTGGTTCTGATTTTTTAATTTCACAATTCAAATATGTTGCGAATTCTTTTACAAATGACAATGAATGGTGACTACACATCAGTATGAAATCAATACGAACATAGCTCGGTGACACGATTTTGTTGATATTGCATGATATGATAATAATATGATAAATTGACCAACTACAAATACGTAATTAATTCAAAAATGTTAGTATTGAACACTATCCTTATAAATTTCGTTGTTTTCGTGTCATAGGACACCATTTTTTATATTTTGATGGCGGGCGATGGTAATTATTTTACAATTGTATTATCTTAAGTCTATCAGAATAAAATAAAAATCTAAATAGTTACTAAAATAAAGTTGCAATAAAAGAATCAAACGGTTGAAATTGTTCTTCTAGACTATCGTCATTCATGACGTCACTGCAATAACATATTAAGTGGAAGAGTGCACATATGTGATTATGTTCTCAATCCCATTAATAACGAATTAAAATCAAAATTAATTAAATTCGTAAATATTATGAATGTATAGTTCTAGTTTCACGTTTTGGTCGTATTTTAAAACCCAATAGTGGCTACATCATTGAAAGAGGAGGCAAATCATTAATAATTCTAGATGATCTCATGTGTTTTTCGACACTTACTACTATTTAGATAATACTAATATAATATTCACATTTTAAATAAATATGAGGATTAGAATTGTCCACCTCGTAAGTGCTTGCGTGTAACATGTAGGGCCATAGATTCGTTCTTGTCTAAAAATGATGTTAAACAAGTGGTTCCAAATTATGACAAGCTAAGTGCGCGTAATTAAATAAATTGTTGGAATCAATAATGGAATCAAGAGATTCAAAACAAGAAAAGAATAGAAACAGTAATTCCACGTAATATAACACATGTTTATGGCCACCGGCGCTTACTTTGATTCTAAACCACAATTTCAACTTTGCAACCTTAATTTTGTCCTATTTTTGTAAAACTAGTCTAAACTCATTAATTAACTTAGAAAGTCTATCTAAGTTCTAACCATATTTTATTCCATAATTTTATTAAAATTTGGCACGAATTTTAGTAAAAAACGATGAGACTCATATAAAAAATGAGTTGTATAGTATAAGTAATGGCACCCGCAACATAGCCACTGCGGACACACTCGAATCGTGGATGCATTGCATGTCGAGGCATGCAAAAAATATTGATGTGATGCTTTAAAAATGGAGTTGTGGTTGGATATAGTTAATAATGAGGTTATGTTGAAAATAACCTAACGGCGAAAGAAATGTATTATGAGTGAAGAATGATTTTCACTGAAAATAGGCGAATAATTATAATATAAAACGAAAATGATAAAAAAAAAAAAAATTCTATTGTTTATAAATTGAGGAAAGTTATAGTAATCTCGACATCGACTCAAAAATAAGTTGTTAGAATGTCACAAACCTAACTATCTTTGAGTTGACCGGACTTTTACTTGAGTTAATTAAAAGATAGCTCACGACTATTTAAAATAGCTAACACTTATTTTAAGTACGAATATTTAGTTTGAAACATACAAAGTACAATGCTTAATTTTAGAAGTATTATTGAATAAATAAATGAAGTGAAATACTCAATTTCTTGATTTTATAGAGTATAAATTAATTCTAGCAATTTTGCTTTTTTTACAAATAAAAATGCTTCCGCCAAGGAAATTGGCTAGTAGCAAGTTCTATAAAAAAAAAAGAAAAAGAAAAAATGCACAATACAATCTTCCCGTTAATTCATGATGAATAATTCGTCCTAATTAAGCCTTGACTTCCATTGTCAACCCCCACTTTAAGTTGACTTTATTAAAAAAACCTTATTTAAGATTTAAAATATAAAGTCAACCTCTAAAATCGAGTTGACAAAAATTGTTAAATAGAGGTGAGGGAGCCGATTCCATGGGCTTAGTTAACTGAAACGGCCCGGCCCGAGCAGGCATAACCCAAGCAGCCAAATATGAAACCAAATTCTGACTTTTTTTTTGTTTAATTTTTTTTAAAATTTCCACTCATTTCATTTAATTGGTACCCACCATTTTTTGTCGGCAGCCAAATACATGCATCGTGATCAGAAGTAAGCAAGACTACTATTTTGTTTATTACTTATTAAATTTTGGACATAAAAATTCAAAAGTTAACACTTTAATTTTGTTTCTTCAAATCTTTGCTTAGGTGTCTCATTTTCACATTATTTATCGGGGATTCTTTATTTCAACTTAGAATGTGTATATCGATGGTATTATTTTTATATGCGTCGATAGACTTTAGTTGTTACACTTTTATTGTTGGGTATAAAACATCTTTAATTGAGTTGGAATTTATAGAGAGGCTATCTTCTAGTAACTAATAAGTAATTGGTATAAAACCTCTTTATTTGAGTTGGACTTTATATAGAGGATAACTTCTAGATTCTAATAATGTCGATATATTGTTGAGTTTTTGTTTAGATACAGTTTAAATTTTCAATTCATAGTCAGCAACCCGTTTTAATATCTTGATAGAAGTTTGGTGAGTTCAATCTAAAAATAAAATTGATGATAGGTTGACAGCAGAATTAACCCATAAAATTTATATAGTGATTTCAATTTTCACTCTGTATTGATATTGTAAACTGTGTGCATTTTATTTGTCAACAAATATATTTTCCAATTAGAGTTAAATGACATACTAATAATCTAAGCTACATTTTGGTACACATGGGCAGACACGCCTTAAAAAAGTAAGGGCTTAAGCTCCTTCAAGTTTACCACATTATTATTTTTCTTTTTTATTCTATTGTTAATTTGCCGATATTGTTGGAAGTAATCTTTTGGATAACTTTTTCCCTCTAATGGAGTGAATTCTTATTATTCACTAACAATAATCTAATTATTTTCTTTTTTATCTTATTTACTTTAATAATTATGTATTAAATCTGAATCAACCCAAAAATGACTATTTCTATAAGATGGGGGAAGTTTTTTTTTTATGTACTACATCATGATTAAGTAGGAGTATTAATTGTGATAATTTATAACACTTTTTTACTTATAATTCACACAATATTCACTCACTAAACAACTTAATTCTTCTTTAATAGTTGATGGCAAAACATCTTACCATACTAATTGTGGTTGCTAGTTTCATACTACTATTTCACATATACACAAATATGGCATATTTTTAAGAGTCTAGAGGAAGTACTAATGTAATATAATCCTATATATTAGGCCGCATGGCAGCGCAGTTGACAACAGATGGGCAGATATTGCTGCAATGAACCCGAGTTTAAATTTCACTGTTGTCGTGTAGTTGCTTCTATCTCTCAGGCATAAGTGTGAGGCCTTGGGAGATGGGTCTCTGGCAGCCAGTGGATTAAGGTCTCTCCCTTAATGGGCTACTGCGTACCCTGATTGAATCCTCTCACATGATATCGGGCCGGAGTGTGGGGACGCCAAGACAATGGGATTCACCTTTTTGTTGCAATAGTCCTATTAATTTGAAACCCTAGATTCATGCGCATGCAACAGAACACTTAGACCATCTCCAACCATTACACTAAACTCAAACTTATTTTAGTGTAAATATCACACTAAATATTGATTTTGCTCCAATCATTTACACTAAACTCAAACCAAAAAGAATATTCTCCACTCACTTACTTTTTATACTTTTGCAATCATATCTATATATTTTATCTAAATTGCACACTAATCCCACAGCAATTTGTCAATAACTTTGATTAAATTAAATTATATCAAATAACATATAGACTTATTAATTAATATGACTATATATAAAATTTATTGTTTATTACATAAATATAATATAATTAAAAAACGTGTAATTTTAATTATTAATCTTTCTGGTTTTTTTTCGTATTTAGCTTATTAATTAATACTCCATCCGTCCCGCTTTAGCAGTCCCATTGACTTTTCTGCACTCGTTTTATAAAAATGATAATAAATAGTTAAAGTGGGAAAATAATAAAGTAAAAAAGAGAATAACGTAGATAAGACTAACTTTTAAGTTTATTGTATCTTCTTAATCTTATTTTATTTAGATCACGTATCTTTTTATGCATATTTTTTATTAGGTTGTGTCTTTATATTTTTATTCTTAATCATATTTTAGATTTTTAGTGTTTGCTTTTGAATTAATTTTTATATAAAAAAAACGTGTATAAGGAAATGGGTCAGCCCACTAATCAATAATTATATAACATTAATAGATTTATTTAGGTTTTTATTTGTTATCTTCTTCTCCAACCTGCCGTGTGCGTATTTTACTGAAGTACTGTAAGTTTTTTCCATCCTTTCCTTCTTGCTTTTTCATTTCTCTACCTGCCTTTGTTCGTTTGATAAATGTAAAATGATTTGGACTTGAATGCAATAAATCAAAATCTAAAAAGGTTTTTGGTATAGTTTTAGTGTAAACCTAAAAATATGTATTTTTTCATCAAAAAACTATAATTGGATTGGTTTTGCTGTACTATTGGAGATGTTTTCCTACTGCATTTTAAGTTTTGCAGTACTGTTGGAGATGCTCTTAGACCATCTCCAACCGTACACCAAAACTCATTTTTGGTGTAGATAATTTCTCCAACCATACACCAAACTCAAACTCATTTTTTGGTTTTTCAATAGAATAACACCAAATTTGGTGTTTACGCTAAAATTTTGTTAGACAAATACTTAAAAATGGTGTAAACTTAAAGATGATGTAAATGATTAGAATAAAACTACTTTTTAGTGTGAGTTATACTCAAAAATGAATATGAGTTGGCGTAAATGATTGGGGATGAGAAATGGGCTGGTGAACTCCATGCAAAGTGTAATAATTCGAGTGAGTGATACAATAACTGTAAATAACTAAATTTAGCAGGAGCATCTATTAAAACACCACGTGCTCCCTTCCTCCCGATATACAAAGTCAAACAATCATCTCTGACACCATCTCACCTTTGAAAAGTCCTAAAACACACAAGTACAACCAATCTCCAGCAACACACAATTTTCCCGTGTTTTGACTTTCACAAACGTTGAATCCCTCCCATATATAAACCCAACTCCCCCAATTCCATCCCTCATCAAAATTCAATCAATCTCAAAACCCTAATCAAATTCTCCAGCAATGGCGGATACCGAAATCGAGATCGAGATCCCATCCTACTTCCTCTGCCCAATCACCCTCGCCATCATGAGAGACCCCGTCACCGTCTCCACCGGCATCACCTACGACCGCCACAGCATCGAGAAATGGCTCTTCACGCAGCAAAAGACCACCTGCCCCGCCACCAAGCAGCACCTCCCCTCCCTCGACCTCACCCCCAACATCACCCTCCGCCGCCTCATCCAGTCCTGGTGCACCCTCCACGCCCTCCAGCGCCTCCCCACCCCCAAGCCCCCCCTCACCCGCCCCCACCTCCTCCGCCTCCTCTCCTCCGCCGCCCACTCCCACTCCCTCCAATCCCTCAAATCCGCCGCCGCCGAGAGCCACACCAACCGCCGCATCATGGCCGCCGCCGGCGCCCCCGAATTCCTCGCCTCCTTAATCACCACCCCCGCTGCAGAGGATGCTCTCAGCCTCCTCTGCGCCCTCCAGCTCCCCGAATCCAGCCTCAAACCCCTCTCCACCCCCAATTTCATCCAATCCCTAACCCTAATTTTACAAATCGGCAGCTACGAATCGCGATCCTACGCGATCAATCTCCTCAGATCCATCACCGAAATCGCCGATCCGTCAACCCTCACATCCCTAAACCCCCAATTCTTCACCGAAATCGCTCAATTTCTGAAATCGGATGACATCACGAGAAAGGAGAGGAAATCGGCTTTAAAAACCCTAGCCTCCGTCTGCATTTGGGGGCGGAATCGAGTGAAGGCAGTCGAGGCCGGAGTTGTATCAGCGGCGATCGATTTACTGCTGGAGACGAGCGAGAAGAGGATGTGTGAGATGTTGATGGGGGTGGTGGAGGTGCTGTGCCAGTGCGCGGAGGGGAGGGCGGAGCTGGTGGGGCACGCGGCGGGGCTGGCGGTGGTGTCGAAGAAGATACTGAGGGTGTCGGGGGCGGCGAGCGAGAAAGGGGTGAGGATACTGCAGGCGGTGTCGAGGCACTCGGCGACGAAGGCGGTGGTGGCGGAGATGATGCAGAGCGGGGTGGTGGGGAAGCTGTGCTTGGTGGTGCAGGTGGATTGTGGGGTGAAGATAAAGGAGAGAGCGATGGAGATTTTGAAGGCGCATGCCAGAGCCTGGAGGAATTCACCTTGCTTGCCTTACCATTTTATCTCTTCTTATCCCTCATGAAAAATGGACTATAATTATTGGATCCATGCAAATTTAGGTTTTTCATTTTTTTTAATTTCCATGTCAATAGTTGGATTTTTGGAGTCATAGAATTTGTACACGAGGGGCAGGAACTGCCCATTTTAGTTACATTAATTAGTTGAACAATTCTATAAGTATCAAGATTTCAGAAATTCGAAACATACACACTTCGGTTGTGATCTTATAATTTTTTTGGCTTTTCATATCCTACATTTAACAGTCAAGCAATCAAATTAAACTTTTACAAGTTACAAGCATTAAGTTAAAATATTGGAGCATTTATGCAAAGCTATTCCCACTCACTTGATAAGACGTTTCTCCTCCAAATTGATGGTTGAATGTTCTGAGCATTGAAGCATTATCCTAGTATCAGAGTAATGGTCACGGATTAATGACCAAGTTGAAAAATATAACGCAAAATCGTAACTAGCTTAACTAGTAGTAGTATAATATTCCACAATATGAAGTTTTCCATATAACTCGATGTCCGAATTTTAAAAAATGTAAAGAGGAGTGAGTGGACAAAATTAGCAGAATATTGGTTCTATTTTTATATATTAAGTTTATAATAATGTGAGTGCAGTGAGTTAATGCAAATATGCAATGAGAGACCCACTAATCAACAATAAAATACTTCCTCCGTCCCATAAAAATATAGGCATTTGAAACGGCACGGGAATTAATGCACAATTAGTAAAGTAAGAGAGATGAGGAAAATGATAGTTAAAGTAGTGTTAGTGGATAGTGAGACTTGTGTTATTATTAGTGTTTAATGAGTTGTAATGGTGGGTCATAGTTGTATAAGTTGTAAATAAATTGGTATATATGGATAATGAGTTGGTAATAACTTTCTATAAATAGAAATGCCCCGAAAATTGAAAGTGCACATATTTTTATGAGACGGAGAGATTATAAGTATATATGGAACTTTATTCATGGACGTCCTAAAATGACAAGATGGATTATTATTTCGTAGACAAAGGAATAAAAAAATTATTCAACGAATTGAATAAACCAAAAATTCGGAAAAGGAAAAATTTATACTCCCTCACTCAACTACCATTGTTTTTGTAGTGGATGACATGCAAGATTAGTTTTAATATAAAATTAAGATATAAAGTGGTCGGAGTATTGTTAATAAAGAATATGAGCCGTGGATATCTCAGTTACAGACTTAATCCCAAAAGAGGACTAGTTAAGAGCTTATTAAAAAAGAGAGACTAGTTTTTGCTGAAGAACTAAAATTAAAAAATAGAACTATTAATCATGGAGAGGGAGTGCTTTTTAGTGTGTACTTTTGGATTTAAGAAATACGAAAAGTATAAGTGAGTAACAATGTCTATTTCTAGACTATGAATTTGGCTTGGCGTATGCATATTCTTTTTTCATAATATTGGTTTGCACCAATTTTCCAATTTATCATGCGGAATTGAAAAGGTCATTCTTCATTCAGAAGAAAGTTCGAGTCTTTTCCATAGACGAACAACATTAATTTATTAACCTATGCCCAAACACACAAGTTAAATATAGAGTAGAGACGCCGACGTCGAATATTCTTTTGAATGAACATTAAAAAACCAGCCAAAATAATGTTCATAAATTTGAATTTCCAACACATCTAGATCAAGTCCTCTCTTGGGTCCAAAGACGAATGCCAAATTAGAAACATCAAGATAGTGATTTTATGTAAATGTTACTAGTATCTAATAATTCTATACGTAGCAATATTCATTACATTTGCTCCATAGCAAATTACTGGTACCATATGATAAATTGCCAAAGTACTAATAGTTTGAGATATGGATTTAATAATACTGAAAACATCATTATGATTCACCTAATCCGCACATTTTGGCTGTGCAACAATTCCATAAGTGCTGTGACTACACCTCTTCCCTCCACCGAGATATCTAGTGTCGGCTCCTTGATCTTTCTTGTTAATAGCCCGTCAAGCTCCCCACGCAACCTCTGCAAATTCATTATCAAGAATCAGCTTCAACTAAACACAGAATACACTCATCTAATATTACGAGTTTCAAGTCCATTTGTGCAAATATATACAGAAAAGATACAGATATCAAATGTATAAAGCTGTAATTAGGATATGTATATGTACAGAGAGATAGAGGGGTTAGAGAGTCAGATATACCCGTATCAAGTCCAATACTGTCTTCGAGGCTGAAAAGTGAAGGTATCCACCAAGCATTTCAATGCCATCTCCACTCTGGCTAGGCAGAAGATTGCCACCAAACATCAGCAGAGCATAATCCGAAATGTTGGTGGAATCTCTTATGTATATGCTACTGGTTTTTACTTTTTCACTGTAAACCAAATAAGGAAGAGGGAACATGAAAATGCCAGCATTGACAGATCCCGGATGAATGTCAACTTTCCCAACTTCTTTAGTGTAGAAAGCTGTTCGCTTTCCTCTCCGTTTGCACTGCACAATATTTGGGTAGAGTCCAGCACAGAGTATTGCACATATCATCTCTAAATCATAACTGTACTGATTGTATGCCTGCTCAAATATAGCATGAATAAAAGATCAACAGAAAGACATTTGAAACTCTTTCACTGGAATTTGGTTAATATGGGCCAAGTGAACAAGACTTTATGGAAACTGGATCTCTTATAATTTTAAACACTTACATTGACTTGTGATTTGTTCACAAAACCAATCCCGGCCAGTAAGTCCAGAAACTGAAATCTCATATCTTCAATCATTTGCATAGTTACTGGTGAGAGAAAATTGTCCCAACAAAAAGATTTTTCATTTCTATATCGTTTCGCATCTTTCCACCCATGATATGCTTTGAGAAGTGCAATGTGGTCACTGTCCCCAAAATAGAAACAAGGAAACAAAAATAAACAAAAAAGCCGATTTAGCAGCAAATCATCAACCTAGCAAACTTATTTGTGAATTGAAGAGATTATGAACTTTTCTGTAGCCTAACCTGCGAGAATCACCAGCAAATGATCTTTTTGCAGCTTCTGCCTCATCTTTCCTACTTAATGGAAGGACAAATGGGCTACGGTAAGCAAGAGCAGCGGCTATTGTTAGTGCGGGGTCAAGACACTGGAAAATGGAACCCATCAGAAGCATCTTTCCAATATTTGGGTCCAAAGGCAATGTGCTAAGATGATGTCCTGTTGTGTCAGGTATTTAACAATCAGTTAGTTTAATGATTCACAAACTCAAGGACAAAACAAACCAGACATAACATACCAAGGGGAGTGAGCTCTTCCCTATCATCTAGAGCACCAATTGTTTTAAGAAGCTCGATTGCATTTTCAACTGATAGAGGATCAGGTGGCTGAATTGCTTTGGACAAAAATGTACTAACTACTCCGAGCTGCAAACTCTTGATATGCAGACAAAGCTCTTGCAAAGGTGTTCGAAGCATTTCTGGCAGTTGATACTGGAGCATAGCATCATGAATAAGTTTAGGATATAACCTGTAGCAAACTCCTGGCTGCACACGACCAGCTCGACCACGTCTCTGCATTAAACCAAAAGATAGCATTAGTAAAAATGCTCAGAGGAAAACAAGTTTCATTTACCTTGAAGGCTACCTACAGGAACAAATACTTGTAAACTCAAGATACTTGCATAGTAAAATTATTTGTCAAATACCTGGTGTGCTGAAGCCTTGGAAATCCATGAAGGTAAAAGACAAGCCAGCTTATTAAGAGCATCATAACTAGTCTCCTTTGCCTTCCCGCAGTCTATAACATACACAACATCATCTATGGTAATACTACTCTCAGCAATATTGGTTGCCAGCACAATCTTTCTGCAGGAAAAACATCAATGTTATTTTACGAGGTACTCCAAAAGGCCTAGATGTAATGAAGCATGAATGTAACTCTGAGTCTATAGCTAGAAGCCTAGAACTGTAGAAATCCAGACTAATGAGAAATACTTTTTCTATGACTATTAAGAACAGAAGGGGACACAAGCAGTGTCATGATACCAAAAGAAAATTGTCAAGCGGTAAATTCCAGGAAATTGTAATACTGTCATGCTAGACACTGATTATCTTGATTTACTGAGTGCCACACAAGAATAATGATGGCAGATGGTCACAACAACACAATGATAGGCGTTCCATCAATATCCTGTGTATGGAGTGAAATACCCGACCATTATAGAAGATTATCAAACTATTCCTGTAATGGGATTGAATATCTCCATGTATCATGAACCGATATATTGACCACTTTGTGTGCCAAAAAATATTGCAAATGTAAAATTAAATATAAAAGGTATCGATGGTTACCTAACATTAGGGGGTGGGCGATCAAAAATTTCACGCTGATTGACTGTAGGCATTGAACCATGAAGAGGAATAACTAAGAACTTGTTTGGGTCTCCAACAAAAATGTTAGCTCTGAGTTTATCAAGGAGCTTGGAAATATCATCCCAACCAGTAAGGAAGACCAGAATTGCTCCAGCACCTTCATGGCGACAGATATGCTCAATAGTTGCTTCCACCTGTATGACAAAGAAGCTAACTTTGTCAAAAATATAAATTTTGTACGACTATCCCACAAGATACAGCAGCAACTTGCTGTACTTGGAGGCCCAAGGTGTCCAGATTTTCTTGTTTCTAATTGATCCATTCATACAACTTGCTGCTCCATTATGTATATGTACAGAGTTAAAATATAAATATTTCAGATACATACAAGGCCCAAATCCAGCTGAGAACCAGACCAAGAATCGAGAGATTGCCTGGTGCTTGCACTGTATGATTTGTAGAGCACATCAATATCTGCATCCTGATGAAACAGATAAGAGAACATGTATAAGGTAGAATATATAGGAGTTCCAGAACAGAAAATGCAGCATCAATAGTTACTGGACATATTGTTCTTCTAAAGTAATCTCACATCAACATGTGAAAGGAATACTAGCAGATAAGCAGACATAGGACAAGGATAATTGTTTTTATCAAATTGGTTGAAACAAAAAGAAAATAAACTGAATATCTCTGGTTTTCAAAATTAGATCAGATTATCATCCTCGATGTTCTTCAACTCAAAAGGGATGTACAAAGATGATCTTTTAACTTTGACTTCAAGTCCTCAACTATTTATCTTTACCACATTTGTTGACAAAAGAAAGAAAATACAATAATAATAATAATAATAATAATAATAATAATAATAATAAATTCTGGTTTCCAGATTTACACACCAAGAAATGTGAAGCAATTTTCTTTATGATCATAAACTAATTTATTTAGCTCTTCTTTCATAGTTTCCATTAAAATTGTGAAAAAAGATCTCTTGAGTAAAACATAGTACTCCCTCCGTTGCATGTTAATAGAGTCATTTTTCTATTTTGGGAAGTTTCAAGTTCCAACATAATTGAGTCATTTCTATTTCTGACAAAAAGTAATCCACCTTCTTACTTTATTCTCTCTTAAACTTCGTGCCGAAAAGAAATGCCTCTATTAACATGGAACGGAGGGAGTACTATTGGTTGTGGGAGATGAGTAAAATAAATCCTGTGTGTTTAACTTTAACCCAATGAAACAGAAAGAAAACCCTAAAGTATTCTTGTACAAACCCACACTAAAAGTTAGCTAACATCGATATCCATTCCCCTCTTACTTGCACTAAGTTGAGCATTGTACAACCTATATGGCTATATCATGTCTATTGAAAACTATTTTGGCACAAATTACCTATATATACTAAGAAAACAGTTAGAGCCCAATCTAGATAAATGAATAAGTAGCAAATTGTCTACAACCTATATGGCTATATCATGTAAAATTATGCACAAACTTGAAAGAAAAATCTAGATAAATGAATAAGTAGCAAATTGTCTAATAAAAATGTCAACATATTTGTTTAATATCTTAACAGACATAATTTAATAACGTACATAAAAACAAGGGGTCTATTTGAACCTTTCCCTAAGGGTTCATCTGACTTTCTCAAGGAATATTCTAGTAACATTCCATTTTTAAAAAATTAAGTTGTTATAAGAAATAGTGACAATGAAGTAAACCTCAAATAATTCTGTCAAAGGATCGTTTTTAGACTCCTGTTGCTGACGGCCTCTTCTTGAATTTCTTGGTAAGTTGCCAGACTCTGGCTGGACAGTATAACGAGTCTTCTCCAACACATCTTCTAAATAAAATTCCTCAACAGGAAACGTTAATCCCTGGAGGGAAAATAAAGTTATTAAAATCATAGGACATCACATAGAACAGTAAATCTTGCAGAGAACTGTTATGACACTTAAGACTGTTGTACATACTGGAATATGAATAGTGGGAGCATTTCCAAAGTATTTGGAGAATAGCTCTGCATTAATAGTGGCACTCATAAGGATAACACGAAGGTTGGGACGGCGAGGAAGGATATCTCGCAATATTATTAAAAGGAAGTCCTCATTCATTCCTCTTTCATGAATTTCATCAACCAGCAAATGGGTAATTCCCGTTAAATCTGGGTCCTGAATCTGTAACAATGAAGACAAAAGTAATTAACATCCTGAACCTCAATATAGGACTATATAGTCTGAGAACTTGGGCCAAGACTTGGAGATACCAAAGGAGAAAATTACCAGCTGTCGAAGTAACACCCCAGTCGTGCAAAAAAGCAATTTTGTTTGAGCTGAGCGTTTTGATTCAAGGCGAATCTGATAGCCTACAGTTTCACCAAGCTTCTCACCTCTTTCAGCGGATATTCGAGCTGCGACTGATATCGCTGAGATTCTACGAGGTTGAGTGCATATTATATTACAGCTACCACCTCGTAGAGATGATATCTCCTCTTCGAGAATAAATTGAGGAAGCTGGGTTGTTTTACCACAACCAGTCTCTCCTGAGACAACCAGTACCTGCACTTGCCAATTGATACAAAATAAAGGTTCAAGCTAATGCTTCAGATAAACTTAAAGATTATTCCTTCAGTTAGAATATATACAGAGAAAATTTGAGCATGCATTCTTTTTATCAATAGAAGTTATGCAAGAGATAAATAAGTTATTAAAATGCCAGCATTACTAAAATAGGCCTCATTGCTCAAGGTGCCAACCAAGCGGGTTCCTCATAAGAGGGAGGTCCAAAAATAAGTGGTTTTAGTGAAAAAAAAATTAAAAATTAATGACATCAATAATTTTACAAAGTACTCCACAAAAGGAATCAATTTCAGCAATCTCAAGTGTAAATTTACCTCAATAACATTACAGCACCTTGAAAAACATAAAGAAATCCCTAATCACAAAATATATATTTATATTGAAGAAAACCTAAATTATGATTCAGAAATATATACCAGAAAAAATAGGTGGACAAAAAATAATACACCCTCCGTCTCCTAAAAATAGAAACTCTTTCTTCTTTGGTCCGTCTCCTAAAAATATAAACTTTCCATTTCAGGAAATTTTTTCCAATGAGGTGGGACCTATTTTCCACTAACACACTTTTTTTTTCTACATCTCTCTTACTTTACCAATTTTGCATTAAAACCCATGCCATTTCCAAAGTTCCTATCATTAGGGGACGGAGTGAGTAAGTAAAAAATAAAATAGAGACTGCTGTTTAGCAGATAACTGAATTCTAAGATATGAAATGACACATGGAAACGGCAAACATGAAGAATTTTATCTACCTGATTATTTGTAACAGCTTTCAAGAATTCTGATTTAACTTTGAATGCTGGAAGCTTTTCTCTAAATGCTAGCATTGCCTTTACACTATTACCTTCCTTCATGTCAGGAGAAAATCAGCATTAGCAAAATATCTGGAAAAACCATATCAGAACTTCAGGATATCAAGCCATATGTATACCCTCATTTTTTCCTGCTTTTGTTTTAATTCAATACTAAGTCTCTCGAAGTCAGTATCATTGTATTGTACTGGTGCCTCTCTCTCCATTTCAGCAGGTTTGGATTGATATGTCGCAGGCCCAGAAGATGATGAAGACATGTTTTGTACTACTTTTGCCACATAGGAGCTTCTTAGCAGAAATCCAACTCTTGCTTGGGTCTCGGTGGACATTGATATCTGAAATGATAACCAAAACGAGAGATGCAATATGTCATATCTGCAACATTAGCAAGCAGAGATTTTATACTTTCCCTTAAAAAAAATGATGAAATACCTCATTCTTAGTGGAACCGTGCTTTTCATCAAGATCTGCACGATAATTAGGCAACGGGACTTTGCTCACAACAAGGACCTTTCCTTTATTATAAGCATGACTTCCTTTCCACAAAACAAGTAAAATAAATAGTCAGTTAAAACCACATGATAATATCTTCAGGAAGATATATATAAAGTATAAACACATTTCAAAGTAATAGGTTAAATAGCAGGCTATTATATCCATTTACTGGAAGAAGGTAATATAACTAAATATAAACCCCCATCTACAGTATATATGTGGCTAACTTCAAGGGTATTTTTTCTCATCCTAGCAATGTTTCTCTTTTGTATTCTGCCTTCCTAACTATTCAAATTTCTGTAGTTTCAATACCAAGCCTGCTGCCAGAGGATTATTTCACTAATGCTCATTTATTTTCACTCCACTAACAAGAACACTAGATGGCAATAAGATTTGGCCAAATTGGCTGGCAATGGCAGCAGAGAGAATATGTATTGCTGTCAAGGCTTGGATGGCAAGAAACAATCTATCAGGATACTAAACCTTCATCCAAGCCCATTGAATAAATGATAAATAAGTGAAGTTCATAACTGTGGTTTCTCAATTACAAATTTTAAGCATATAATTGGATTTCAAAAAGCATAATGGCCACATGTTGATTCTGTACATCAAGTGTTTAAAATCATTGTGTACACGACAGGAACGTGAAACTATTTCTATGATCAGACGATTCAAACCTTGATTTGAAGCTCCCAGATCTAAATTACTGTATTCCCAATTTGAAAATTTGTTCAACTTATTCTAGTAGAAAATATCATACCAAGCCAGAAAGACAAATTTAAGTCACCCAAGTATTCCAAGCCAAATCCTAAAAGTAAATGTATGTACATAAATTTAAGATAGATATATTTCCGGCAGTTCTTCATAAGGAACTGTAGTGTGCAAAATACTATAAGGATAAGTGAACTTACAAGTATAGACCCAATTGTTGAGCCATATCAGCCAGGATTTGCTGATCATCTTTACCAAACTTTTGCCTTATTACCATCTCCTGCTCATTTCCAGTCTTCATCTGTTCTATTTTTTTACACCATTCATTCGGATCCATTGTCACTTTCTACAGCCCATGTTCGCATACCAAGTTAGACAAGCACATATTTTATCATATATACTGATATACAGAATAAGTCATCATCTATTCTACTATTGCTCAGAATTCATATCATCATCTATAGTTACATACATGCAAACACATTCATAGCATACTAAATATGGCAAGCATAATATTTTCCTAGAAATACAGAATATTCATGTCATCAGCATTTCCTCTAGCGTTGCTCAGCATCCAATCTGATCGTGATCTATACTTCAAGGTATGCCAACAATTGCGCAATATTCCATGCAAAAAAAATAACACTAGTCGTATGAGTCACCTCAGAAGAAAGTAAGTTCAATTGTGTTCGATAAAAGGTTTCAAACATCTGATTACAGAATTCAAGCTCCAAAGCTAGTGAATCACGTTGATTAACAACTTATTTATTCAACTACAAAACCTATTATGCCCTACATAATTTCTCCATTGTATGTAAGTCAACATCAATTAGCCTCTTCAATTAATTGCACCAGAAACTCCATACCTCTACAAATTGCTTAAATAGAACTGACTAGAAACCTCTACAAATGCAAGTGGAAACCGAACCTAATCCGCACACACACGAAACCAAAATAAACCTACCTCAGCGGACATCTGGCGCAGACGCTCAGCTCTCCAGACAGGATCCCACCATCGCTGCTCGCCTCGGCCTCCACGGCCTCCACCTCTGCCAGCTCCGCCGCCTCCACGGCCGCGACCGCCGCGACGACCGCCTTGTGCGTTAGGGTGGTACATAGAAGTGCAATTCGAGATCCGAGCTAGCTTGATTTCTGGATTTCCGAGCAGCGGAGGGGGAGCGGCGAGTGAGATTGAGAGAGGAGTGAGCGTGAACACGCGGTGGTTATGGCGGAAGGGGTTGGGAAATAGACGGCCCGACATTTCAAGTACGCACGTGCCGTCCTCGACGTTTTGATGCCGAAACCGAAGCCCGGCCCGCTTTTCTCAGATGGGCTTACAGATTGTGCCTATGGGCTTTTTTCAAGGCCCCATTATTGGGCTAGACATCCCTATATTTCGTTGTTTGGTGGAGCCCATAATAGTAATATATCCACTCACAAATTTATTTCCTCTTTTTCCATAGCGTAATAGAATTATTTTGTCATTTTTGTACATTTTATAGTAACAGAATTAGATCCCTTTTTAGTAAAAATCAACACATTTTTTCACACTACTTTACTCTTTCTTACTTTTTTTCTCTCTCCATCTCTCAACTTTTTTCATTTTCCACTTTATTCTCCTTTTACTTAACTCACCTAGCACAATTTTTCTTAATCTTCGTACCAAAAAGAAACGTCTCTGTTACTACGGAACGGGGGAGTATTAGATAAAATATTTACTGTATATAAAATGTGCAAAATAGTACTCTCTCCGTCCATAAAATATTGTCTAAATTTGATTCGGCACGAGTTTTAAGAAATGTGAAGAAAAGTGAGTTGAAAAATTAGTAGAATGTGAGTGTAAAGAGTTAGTAGAAAGGGGGTCCATTTACCAAAAATGGTAAGAAAGCAAGTGGACAACTTTTCACGGACGGACTAAAATGGTAAAATTGGACAACATTTCACGGACGGAGGGAGTATTTACGATTTCAATTATACTAACATATATACATGTTCCCCACACAATTAGTGCATGTTTGGTAGCAAATAGAATATATACAACACAGTCACACCAATATATTAAAGTAGTAGAGTACAAAACAAAAGTACACCATTTTACAATGGAAAGTTGTTTACATGCGACAGGAGAGTTGAAACACACAATACTCACCACATGATAAACATAACAAACAAAGTAGTACTTCAGAAAGGGAGAAGCAACATCAGAAGCTCTGGAAATGCAAGTCCCTCCAAATGTTATTACAAACCTCAACACACTTATGTTTTGAACAAAGGAGATGATGATTAGCCAAGAATGAGTTGCCCAAGTGAACAAATCATATCACTCAACAGCGTTAGCCCCATCGCTAGGGAACCCAACGCCATCGACCGAGTAGATTCGCTCACTACACCCTCACACTTTGAGATAGTTACTAGCCATAAACGGCGGAAACGAAGGCTGGAGAAGATCGAACTCGAAGTGATGGAGATAGCTAGTAACCTCGGAGCCACTGTTTGTTTTCGTGGAACGATGGCCGCCATCGGATTCTAGGACTTCAGACATCTGTGACTCAGTTGACTGCGGCTGCTCATGCTTTGCTTGCTTGTTTTTTTCCTCAGTGTTGGAGCCTTTTGCGCTGAGGAAGCGGCCGCCGACTCCCCTGTGGCGGCGCACGGCATGGAGATGGCGGGACAGGTGCATGTAAGGCTGTGGAATGGATTCAACAACGTTATGATTGAATATGACTGAATAACTTACTATATTGTCCTAGGCCAGTTTGGAATGGGAAAGAACCGCCAAAGAAAATCCAAAAATGAACTTATTCACTAAGAATAACATGCGTACCAAGCACATGGATAATAGCTCTTAACTTGTTCTAACATAGCCACCAAACGCCCCCTAACAATCAGTGTGATCGTACGTGTAGAAAATCACTATAGAATTATAACTTTCTATGCATCATTTTCCAAAGCACATGTTTAAATAATATTCTCTCCATCCACAAGTAATAGTCTTATTTTGTCTATTTTATATTGTCCACAAAAATTAGTCATCTTCCTATTTCTTGTAAGTTTTTTTTATAATGAGATGGGTCACGTTTACTAGCAATGCTCTGATCACTCTTTTTCAATATCTCTCTCTAACTTCACCGATTTTGCATTTAAACTTGCTTCGGCAACTGCCAGGACAAGATTGAGTCACTGAAGCATATAAAATGTAAATGTTGTTGAATCCTAAGTTAAGGACCTATTATTACCTTGCGAGTTTTCAGCTCTTGATTCTTTGATTCTGCCTTTGCACGACACCGTCGACGTCTCATGATTGCATTGTATTGCTTAGCATTCACAAAAATGGGTCCTCCTTCAATAGCCACGTTCGATGGCAGCATCATACGACTTCCCTGAAAAAGATCGATGCATAAGTGGAGATAGAATAAAGTAAAACGGTTAATATAGTGGAAAAATTCTAACAACTATTTAAATTTGTGATATTATAAGTCAAGTTTAAAGTTTGGGAAAAAAATTACAAAAACAGGTAAAGATCTACTCTCATGTGGGCTCTACAATACCATGAGCGCTACTAAAAACGAAATACGACTCAGTTATGATGGCACAGAGGAGAATAAGTTTCGAGTCTTTCAAGCTATTACTACCCATCAAATTATAATTAAATTATCATATGTGAAACAAGCCTTGATTTCAGCTATAGATTATATAGGGACGAACCTCGATTTGAGCTGGATATATACCATAGCTTTGCTCTGCGTTATAAGGATACTTAGCACATATCTGTATTGCCTCCACAATATACAATATTACATATATATACATGTAAAAGTTAATGATGTAAAAATTAATGGAAATGTATTAAGATTTAAAAATGGAGTTTACCAGTGGTTGCCCAAATCCGAGCTTGAATTGTCCCTCACGTTCCATCGACGCATCTTGGACTTGGAGTGAAGGAACAATGTGATAATTAGTTTAATAAACAATTTATGATCTTCAATTAGGATTTGTTTGATAAACAATTTACTCTTTCCGTTCCATTAGTGTTGGCATATTTCTTTTTCGCACTCATCTCAAAAAAAAATATTTTAATAAATAGTTAAAGTGGAGAGAGAGTAAAACGTATTCTCTCTCTTAACTACATTATTCTCTATCCACTTTAACTATTTATCATTTTTTTTAAAACGAGTGTGAAAAAAAACGTGTCAAACGCTAATAGAACAGAGGAAGCATGATCTTATCTGGTAGTACTTCAATTTGATAGTTTTGACTCTTATCAATCAATGAGCTGTTTCATGAATAAGTTAGACATGCGTCTAAGAGTTTTTTTGATTTATCATTGATAGATTAGGCTCGTACCGAGGAGCTACTTCAATTCTATCACTTGTGTGGTTCAGGCTTGTACCAAGGTACTACTTCATTTTTCATTCACATTTTTGTCTCTTGTCAAGGTGCTTTTCATAAAAATGTACTACCTTCGTCTCACAATAAAAGTCACACTTTGTCATTTTGGTCCGTCTCATAATAAGAGTCATACTTCATTTTTACTATAAATGATAAGTAGGTCATACATTCCACTAATTCACTTTACTGAGTTCATTCACATTTTATTATAAAACCAATATAAAAAAGTGGGTCACATATTCCACTAACGTTTCCATCCCACTATTCTTTACATTTTTTAAAACTCGTGCCCACAACAAGAGTAACTCATATTGTGGGACGGAGGGGGTATTTTAAAAGAGGGAAACTGATGGTTATTATTTACACATGTCATGACACAAACTTTCGATTTATTGGTTGAAGGGAAAGTGTCTTACCAACTAAGTTGCGCTTTATCATCGTCAAGAGACTCCTTCTCAATTCATCATTATAGTTTAGACACATATGAAAGATCCAAGTCAGATAGGTTTTGCTCGCGTCTAGTTAGGAGCTAAGTTGGATGGTTTTTGCTCGCACATAAGAGGCTTTTTGTTACTCTTTCAAAACACAGAAGTCCTATCATGAAATTCTTCCAGAAACTAAAGGATTACAATTTTCTAAATGTTAAATGACTTTATTGTAATTATCGGAAATTGAGAGACTTTTCTATAGGTTATCAAAAGTTTAAGGACTCTTATAATTTATAAAAAAAAAGGTCTCATTCATTGAAGCATATGAGAATGGTAGACCAACCACCGACTTCTAGTACCTATGATTTTATCTTAAAATTAATTGATGATACGAGGAGTAGATCAAATTTAGGACGGACCAATACTAGTACATTTTGGTCTTTTATAATTCTTCATTATAATGTTCTTCCTAGTAAATAGCTCTTAATTATCATGTTATCAATTAAGATTTTCTCCCTTGAACCCAAATCCGATTATGAAAATAACACTATAATGTGTGCCAAAAAATCCTACAAGATTAAGAAGGCACACTAGCTTGATTCTAAATTCTAATCATATAAGATCACAAAAATAGATGATTAAATTCGATTTTCCATCGCTATTTTATGTAACATCTACTTTGCCAATGTTTACAATCGATCTTTTCTACACTACCATACAAATAATGAAATACAACTTAATAGGTAAAAATACTGCATATTAATCTTATAAATCAAAGTTTTGACTCATCTAAATGTGTGTAATAATGAATGTGCAAGTTGTAACTCAAGAAATAAATAATAAAAAATCACTGTTTAAAGAAAAGCTTATCTACAAATAAAACTTGTGGCCAAACAACCTTCGCTTCTACTACAACAAAAAGTAGGTACCCAGAAATAATATCAATTTTCACTATTTCTAATTGTAAATAAGAAAATGAATGATATGCATACAAATAAATTATGAGTTTTCAAAGAAGGCTTTTTCATTATTCACCTAGTAATTATTGACGGTTGCTTTTTTAGTTTTTACCAATTCAAGTAAAGGTCTAAAAAAGGGTTTGAGAAATAATTACCAGTAAAAACAGTGAAGTGAGTGGAATCTTCCTTTGCAAGAACTCGCCGATCTTCACCAGATTCCTTAGCCACACCTAACTGAAGATTCTTTCCGGCCAGAGACAGCACATTCGGCGGCGGCAGCGGCGATCCCACCACGCTCCAGAGAGGAATCTCCTGTGGATCTTGGAAAATCCCTTCATTTTCTTTGAAGCATATTGTGTGCATAGTCATTTTGATCTAGTAAAGAGAAGAAAAAAATTCAGCCTTTTTTATGCAAATTTTACTTAAAGTTTGCAAGAACAAGAGCTAAATCAGATGATAAGAATGAAAGTAGGGATTAATGGGAAAAGGAAGGGATCAATTCACATTACTTTGAATAAAAAATGGATTGAGGTATTGTCGATTTGTGCAGATGTAAGATTAGTATTTAAATCATAATAAAGCTGCCTACCTAATAATTAATGGAATTGATAATCAATTAGTTTATATACGGATAGAATTTTCTAGCTAAATTTAGGTTATTTAAGATTTAATTGAAGTGATCTCAAATTAGTGAATTTTATCATTCAAGTGATTTGAGTAGAGAGATTACCTGTAATCTTACAAGGGGAAGAAAACAGCCGTCTAATTAATCCAAAACTGTCGGTAAATTTCAAACAGAGCCGCCTAGAGAGAGAGAGAGAGGCAAACAAGGGATGTGTATAGAGAGTAGTGGGAAGAAATGACAAAAATGGAAATATATAAATATTTCATGATGCAAGAGTGCTTAATTATATCATATAATTTGCAATATCTGTCTCTTTCTCTCCTAAAAGTGTGTTTTAGTGGAAGTTAGGAGTGCTTGTTGCAATCTCTACTCATTTGCAATAAACACTTCTACTCCCTCACTATTGAAAATGAAAGTATTGTTCTTCCCAAAAAGTATAGGAGGATGATATATAATAAAATTACAGTTTTGGAATATATATTCAAATATATATAGGCATATGAATATTTCAAGTTTGCAATACTAGACTTTTAACAGTATATGATGTCAAATCGCTCTCAAGAATGATTGAACATATTAGTGAAACGACACCAATCAATAGAGAAACTTAAATTTATCTTATTTATTAAAATTTCCAAAAAAATATTTCATTAACGTTAACCGTGTGACTTTTATATAGACAACAAAAAGTCCTAATACTAATCGAAAATGAAAAGAGAAACGCAATTCCTTAAGGGAATAAAATTAAATCCAAACTCAACTTCTAATCCTGATTGGAAACTACTACAAATAAATTCAATCCCTTAAAATTAAAGGATATAGAATTTGACACAAACAAAATAATTGAAATAAGTTTTTATCTTTAACGCAAGAGGACTCACGTGTGAATCAATATAATTTGCAAAATGAAGATAACTAAAACTCTTAGATATGCACATAAATGAGAGTTGCAGGTGTGTTAACCTAACGATAGAATAATTGAGAATCTATATGTCAAAGATTTAAGATTTTAATCTACAGTGATGACCATTAAAATTTTTTGTTTATTAATTCCATAAAGAAAATGTGGAGGAGTGTACGCAAAATAATTAATGTAATTGTGCTCGAAATGTTGATGTTATTAGTTGGGTGGAGTTTTCTATATTTACAAAATGCAAATACAATTGGTCCCCATTTTAGTGGGGATGGTTGCATTGGATGCCTCCCAATAACATATGGCTCTTTGTTACCGGTATTTGCTCCAAATTTATTGATCCTTGTGTCACCACCATTAAATCTTACTTACTGCAAAACGAGAATATTACCATTCAAATCGAGAAAAATTACTAATATTAATGATAAATCAACAAAAATTATTGGCCAAGAATTAGTCGATGGGGCATCTAAATTTCTAATTAACTAGAGATAACACCCAAGAAAATTGAACCCTAAACTTCACTCCTGTAAAATGAGAACTGAATAACAAATTTTATAAATGCAACATGGCATGTATTTCATGTAATATGTAGCTAGTGTAATTGAACTTTTATTTAATTTAGAAGATACTATTAAATAGATCTCTTAATTAATTATATATATTATTCAATAATTAAATTGACATATAAGTTTATTTATGATCATGTGCTGTTCCAACATTGATGGGCTCGCTACAGAAACACATTTAAATATCTAAGAATCTTGTCGTATCATCTTTGGTTTTTTCCTCTTCTTGTTATTCCTTTTATTTGTTCATCAGTTTAGATAAAAAAAATATATATATCAGTTAGAAACCGGCGATTATAATTCTATAGAATTTTTTTAATTCATATCAACTTGTGAAACTGTCTCACCATAAAATTGTACAAAAATATCTAAAAATTAAAATTTCTAAATTTAGTTTTCTAGAACTTACACTAAAAACTACTCCACAAATCAATTATTCACCAACATATCCAAAGTTCCAAACAATTACAATCTTCACAAAAATATATATACAATAGCAATCATTAAATGCAATATCTGATCAATAGATTGATAATTAAAATAAAAAATTGTTTAATATAATATTTATAATTAATATTTATTACTAATATAATCGTAAAAAACACATACCCTGATCATGAATAATAAAATCCCACTAATTAATAATTAATATGTACTCATTAAAAACCCCTGGATATATATGCGCATATTATTTAAATATTGTTAAATTAAATCAAAACAGCGAAACTAAGATTGAAAGAAAAAATTAAAAGAAATAATAATTGCCATGATCTACATATATTGTTCTTTATTGAATTGAGAATTTCCTATACTACTTCAAATCTTCAATCTATGTACTAACAAATTGGGCCTTGGAAAAAGAACTAGCTCGCGAGCTTGAACTTGCCAAAAACTAGCCCATTTAGAAACAATGACAGAATCAAATGGGGAAAAAAAAATCCCAAAAATTTAAATCGAATGCATTTCGAGTATTTGGTTTATTCCTATATTTTGGCACCCAATTAAAACTAGTCTTTACTCAATTTATACCAAAAATTGTAATAATTGTTTTATTTTGTATAAACTAGTAGCACAGATTAATATGGAAAATATTTTTAAAATATTAATTTTCAATTTAAATTAATTAAACAAAATTAGAATCAATAGTAATATTAATTTTATGAGAATCAAATATTCACGATGAACAACATGAATTTTAGTTAGGAGTATATGAAAATAAAAAATCTATACAAATTAATATTGAAGAATAGTAAATCGCCTAACAACTTGTATAGTTTTCAATAAAATGAAAGACAAATTAAATTATATATTAAATTTACCGTAACCCTTTCATATGACTCAACCTACTTATAGATATGTATAAAAAAAATTAGCTAATTATAATTTCAACATAAAATTTTTAATATGGATCAACTATGAAGTAACATAGATGGACTAAGAATCTAATCATTACTATTAAAAAAAAGTTATAAGTATTAAAAATAAAGAAAAAAGATAATGGATAAAAATGATCGGAAAGAAATGAAAAATATAACTGAAAAGAAAAATACCAATAAGTCATACTATAATATTAAAAATAAATACGATGTTGTATCAAAATTGATATATAAAAATGAATGAAAGAAAACAAAAAATATAAGGTAAGTAGGTATACTTAAATTGTGTAAGGTAAGTAGGTATGCGCAGGGGCGGAGGGAGGGTGGGGCCGGGGGGCCCATGGTCCCCCACCAATTCTTAAAAAAAGCTAAGGGTATTTTAGTAATTTTACATTAATTATAATTTATAATATATATATATATATTATTAAATATATGTTTCGGCAAAATTTGTATGAATTTTTTCCTCTCAACAAAATTTATATGAATCATTTCCTTTTATAGCTTTCTCCTTTTGCCGTTTTATGTGTAATCTGAAATCTCCTTTTGTTGTTCTATAAGTCTGTAATCTGAAATCTGGTTATCTATAACTAGGTATATTTCAAACTAAACATAATTCAATTGATTTTTCTACATATGTTGTTTCTTTGTTCGGCGTCAATAATTATGTAAATTGAGGCCTAAATAATCATATTTCAAGCTCTAAATCGGTACACATAAAATTCAAAGGAGGAGAAAGAAGATAAGCTTATGTAATTCAATGGCTATGGCGGTTCTGTCGTTGGAATTCTTTAACCCCAATTCTTTATTTGATGTGTATGTGTTAATAGTTTTATACTATTTTTATTAATTATTGTTCGTAATTGCAACTTTTTAGATTTGAGCAGATTGTATATTTTGGTTACTCATTATTGTTTTAGTTATGAAGTATATATAATATGAACTTTATCCTTTTTGTATATAATTTATATTTTGCTATTCTTAGTATAGAAATATCAAATATTTTTCAATGGTTTATTTATTAGTTAAGTTGTCATTGATCTTACCTGTTGCCACTGCATCAGTAGAAAGAGCATTTTCAGCAATGAAGATCATAAAGACTTCTCTACGTAATAGCATGGGAGACCAACTATTGAATGATTGCTTAGTTCCTTACATCGAAAAAGATGTGTTTGTTAAAGTTAATTACTAATAAAACTATTATGCACCGATTTCAGAAGATGAAGAATAGAAGACAAATGTTATGACGTGATTACATTTAACTTTTACATTTTGAATCTTATAATTTAATTTATTACTCCCTCCGTCCCGCTTAAGATGACACGTTTTCCTTTTTAGTTTGTCCCAATTAAGATGACACATTTTCTATTTTGGAAACATTATCTCCAATTAATACACCCAACAACTTTTTCTCACTTCTATTAAATTATTCATCTTTCTTTCTCTCTCTATTTTAATACTTACACCCACCTTTTCTCTCTCCAATTAAACACTTCAATCAATAACTCCTAAAATCTCGTGCCGGCTAAAGAATGTGTCATCTTAGCCGGGACGGAGGGAGTATTTTTTTTTAAGTTTAATTTTGGACCCCCCATGATAAAATTCCTGGCTCCGCCACTGGGTATGCGTGACATATTTATAGGCTAAACCCAACGTCAGTTCACTTTTCACACTATGCAAAAAATGTCAATTCAGATGGATTAATGTGATATTGGTGAATGGTGTGTGTGTGTGGCAGGGATGTGGGCTATGATGAAAAGAGAGTGAACATGGTGAGGAGGATAGACTTTGCCTGGGCAGTGGAAAGAGAGGATCCCAGCAAGAAGCGGAAGAGTGAAGCTGCGAGTGCCAACATCCAGTCATCAGCAATGGCATTGGCAGAGCATAGCTCACCAAGAGCTCTCCCTCATAATTCATCTCATTAATCCACTTAATCACCCGTTAATTATACACTATCATTTCTTAACTCCCACACATACGTGTATTTATAAAGTATACAAATATATTTTAAAAAATATCTTCATTTGTAATTACCCCACTAATTTTATTTTACAGTTTCTTTTTTAAAACCTCCCATCACTCCACTTTCATAGTTCACGCAATTTTAGTTGCCCTTTAATTATGCATTTTTAATTTAATTTTTTTTAAACTTTGCCAAAACTCTCCTTTTATATATTCTATAGACGTGAACACTTTCAAGTTTAGGTAGAGACATAGATGGGTTTATCTGCATGAGACTAATGGATAGGAAATGCAAAGTGCCATTTATAATTGAATTTATTTCTTATAATTAACATGTGATGTTATCAACTTATCATCTGTGCCTTACTAAAATGCCTTATCAAATTCATGTTGATTTATTTCTGTATATTTGGATAACAAATCAATCTCCGAAAATTGCATCTCTTGCCAAAGTTATGGAGTAAGCAAATCAAAAAGAAAACATTTCTATTGAACGCAATTAGGAAAAAATAATTGCGAAATGAATTCATCATTTTATTGATGGATATTACTACGATTCAACCCAATGGAATATAAAATATTGATGTCAATAAAGTCTATCAATATCTCTCTTCACAAGATGTGGAGATCCATCACTTAGTTTCTTTTGATCAAATATGCAGCGACAATAGCCTCTCTTGCTGCATAACGCTTGATATCCTTCGTTGCAGTAAAGCACGCAGTCTTCGTTAATCTTGCATTTCTTCTTAAACGACATATATCAAGTGGCAGTTTAGTAGAAAAGATAAATAAACAAAATATACTAACAAAAATAAGTTTAGATATTTTTTGTCGCGTAATTTCAAGATAAGAGTTATCTACTATGTAAACCTGATGAAACAAGCAAGATGATGGCGACCAAAATAATCAGTTTCTGCGAAGCCATGATTAATTATTTCTCTTGTAATGAAATGTTGAGACTTGAGATAAGTAGAATAAGGTTGATTAAATATGTACAAATATCAAGAATATACTATATAGTTTCATACAGATGCTAACAAGGAAAATACTTAATACTAACATTTAATGCAATAAGATCTTCTTACCGCATAGACCATAGTCTTATTGCAAAAGGTTTTTTTTAAAACATAATTAATTAAAGAACTTTTAGAATAAGAAGTCTATCTCTTCAAATCCAACTCCCTCTTTAATTCTTGATCTGGATCAAATTATTTTATCGATAATTGTGAATATCTTCTATCATTATGATAAGTTAAAAATGAATCGAAATTGAGTACAGTTCACCAAAAGATTAGGCATTCAAAAATTTAATGTGCAAATATGTAAAGAATAATTATAGTGATGATTTTATGAATCAAATCAATGTTGAATTTCCTAATATAAAATGTAAAAGTGATAAATTAGCAATGGGGTAATATACTTAATTATAAATAAAATAAAATTGAGGAGTATTATGTGTATATAATTATGCTTCCTCTGTTCACTAATACAAGGTCAATTTTGATCGGGCACAGATATTGAGAAATATAGTAGAAAGTGAGTGGAAAATGTTAGTAGAAGGTGAGTCCTACTTTTATATATCAATTTTACATTGAAATGCGACTGAAATAAAGTTAATGAAAGGTGAGACACTTATTGGTGGACAGACGAAAATGGCAAAATGTGATACTTATTGGTGGACGAAAGGAGTATATATTTATCTTTGGGATATTGGCATCTAATATCATGAAACTTTCAAAAACTTGGATTTTTCCCACGAACTTTAAAATTGACAAATAATATCACAAACTTTACCACGGGTTTGTTTTTTCCCACGAATGAAAAAATTCCCACCAATAATATTATGATACGGATTTTTTTTTCGTAATTTCTTGATAACAATTTTGAGAGCTTCAACTTTTTCAATCTTTGAAGATAGTTTTTCTTGAAGCACACCCTTCAAAATTGTTCTTCAATCTATTAAAATCACATGAATTTTTTCATTCGTGGGAAAAAACAAACCCAGGGCAAAGTTCGTGATATTATTTGCCAATTTTAAAGTTCGTGGAAAAAATCCAACTTTTTGAAAGTTTCGTGATATTAGATGTCAATATTCTTTTATCTTTTATATTTTTATAAAAGTGACTCAACTTTCTTGAGATAGAGAGAATAAAGAGAAAGAGAAAAATATCATATATAGATATAGATTATTTGAAAAAATGGGCAAGAAAATATAACTTATTTTTATAGAATAAGAAAATCCCACCACACCCTTCATGTCAAAAAAAAGTGCTACTATAACTCCATTATTTTATAGAGTTGTGCTAATATAAGAAAACCCCACCACCCTTCACGTCAAAAAAATGTACTACAGGTCTATTAGTATTTTATAGAGTAGTATAAAATGGAGTATGTAACTTTTCTGAGTTTCTCCTTTTTAAGAAAATGTCGATGTCAGTATTGTCAGATACGTAGAGGAAAGGTTTTATATGATTCCCAAATTAACAAACGACGAAATAGCACTCAATTGGTAAGACGTTCATCTCCAACCATTAGTCATGAGTTTAAGTTCTAAAACCTTAATACGAAAGGTTAATTAATAATATTTCCTCTGTCCCATTGAAATGATCCATTACTAAAAATAGAAACATCTTTCTCTTTATTTTATTTATTCTCTCTTACTTTATTCTCTTCAATATATAAAATAAAGTTGCAAAAATTCTCATGCCGCCCAAAAAAGAGGTTATCTTCCTGAGTTAGATGGAGGGAGTACTTTATTAACAAAATATATAATTTGCTATGAAGCAGCAAGTTACAAATACCAAGTGACAGAGTTCGTAAACCTCTACGAAATTCATAAACAAAATGCGACAAATAATCAACAGCAAAATGTCCTTCCTATACGCAATAACCCGACAACTAATAGAGACGTCATAACCTCCTAAAATCATTGTATGTGTGTAATTCTCTTTCATAAAGCATACACACCTTCTTCAATCCTTTCCCATCTCCCATGGCCTTATCCGCCCTCTCTCCGCCGTTCGCCACCGCTCGGGCCCGCCACCTTCTCAACCCCGAATCTCCGCCACACTCCCACCACAGCCGCCCCTTTCCCGGCCAAAAGCACGACACCTCCATCTCATCGTAAATGGACCGCGAACGCCTCATTCTTCTCGGGTCCATCGAAAAACAAGAGGAGCAGCTACGCAGAAGCTGTAAAGCAAGAGCTCCTCGACGCCATTCGCCCTCTCGACGGCGGCGCCGACGCCACCCCTGAAGATCAGAAACTCATCGATCGTGTACACACCTTTCCTTTCCATTTTCTTGATGAATTGGTGATTAGTTAATTAAGTAATTAGAAATATGTCTCTTAATTAATCTTTAGATAACTAGGAAGCTTGAAGCAGTGAATCCGACAGCGCAGCCGGTGAAGTCTGATCTGCTGAATGGGAAGTGGGAGCTTATTTACACCACTTCACAACCTATTTTGCAGACATTGGTATCACATGTTTTTTTTTTCATTTAATCATAGTAGTATGTTTTGATGGTTTGTTTTTTGTGATATAAAGAGGCCTAAGGTGTTTAGAAGCAGAAGAAACTATCAAGCAATCAATGCAGATACACTTCGAGCTCAAAACATGGAATCTGCACCTTTCTTCAATCAGGTTAATCTTAGTGAAAACTGTGAGAAAAATCACGAATTTTGGTTAGATTCTTATTCGTGCTGCAACTTTAAAAATCGGCGGTAAAAATATTGAATTTACAAAATTTCTCAATTTTTTAGCGGATCTAATTGTGTGACAGGTGTGCATGTGGTTACTGAAAAAATCTATGCGAATTTTATCATTTTTCTCAACACATTTTTAAATTTTATTACTCGCTATTGTATATTGCAAATCTATAATATATTACAAGTAGGAAATCAGATTATTTCAGGAAATCAGTTCATGATTTTTACCTCTGATTTTTAAAGTTGTAGGACCGATTAGAAATAGACAAAAATTCATGATGTTCTCGGCATTTTGCCTTTTATATAGTATTGACTATTTCTTGAAGCATTCATAGCTACATATATGATGATGTGCAGGTTACTGCAGATTTGACAATTTTGAATGCTAAGAAGGTGGGTGTTAAATTCGACTATTTCAAGCTTGGAGGTTTGGTAAGTCATCTAGAAAGAGAGTATGATATATTTAGATATGTCATTGTCTTAATTATGCTACAAATCACATTATCATGCACTGTTCCACTTTATTAAATGGCTCATGTTATTAGGTGCAGTTGTTAGAGTATAATCATAGAGAAATGTGGTTGAATAATTTAATAAAAATAAAAAGAGAAGAGAGAAATTCTATTTGGAATATAGACATTTGGGGGGAGGGGGGGTACAAACTAACAAAAATTTGGACATATTAAATGGATGGATGGAGTACGTAACTCGGAATATTTTCTCATTCTCTTCTCTGTTATGTTTTATCAATTACACATTAAAACTCGTAGTGATTTGCAGATACCTGTAAAAGCTCCTGCAAATGCTGTAGGTGAGCTTGAGATCACCTCCCTAGATCAAGAACTGAGGTAAACACACCACCTAAATTAAAAGGGCTTTGATTAATACTCTTATTACTATTAATTCATGGTATGGTTGGGTTGTTGCAGAGTATCAAGAGGTGACAAAGGGAATCTCTTTGTCTTGAAAATGGTCGATCCCAAATATAGGATACCTTCTTGATCATTCGCCTCTCTTTTTCGTTTGAGAAGGTCTTGTAACATGTCTTTATCCATTGCTAAATTTGCAGCACTATAAAACCAATGGGCAACGGCTACGTAGTTAACTTATATTTCTACTAAATTTGTTATGTAAAACAAATAAAATTTGAGTGAAATTAGTGGGATGCGCTGGACCCATGAAATATAGTGCAAACACCATAATGGGGGTTTTCCTAGAAAATAAATGATTAATACTGTATGGGCTGATGGCCCATGTATTAGATACTAAACTGATACATTTGATCTTAGCCAACCAAGATATATGAGCTTTTACTTTTCAAAGATAACTTTATTATTATATCGAGTGTGGGGTACGAGATTAATCATGTCTTGAATGTCTTCTTCTTATTATATGCTATAGTTGTTGAAATGAAAAAAGAAATCAATTAAACTCTATATGTTAGTATGATTTTTGTCACGCGTCACATTTTGTACGTGAAAACAATTCAAACTCTATATACTCCCATCTTTATCAAAATTGATAGATGAGGGTTATGATAGAATTACTCTTTCACAAAAATAATCCACGTAGTGGAGACGGGGCTTTTTTTGGCATGCGTTTCAAAAAAAATTGTGTTAAATGGGTTATGTAAATGAAGAATAAAACAATAAATGAAAAAAGTTAAGAGATGAAGAGAGAATTAAATAAGAGAGTGTAAAGTAAGGGACAAGAAATATGTTACTTTTACTAAATAGAGAAATGACTCTACTACTGTGAAACATATATGAAAATAGCAAAATGTCTCCGCAAAATGACTCCAACGGAGAGAGTACTATTATTTTTTATCAATTTATACCTTTATTTAATTTTGAAATCTTTATAAAATTTAAGATTAACTAAGATACATTATTGATATGATCGTTGTCACACTCACATATGTACATCAATTTACTTTGTATTCAAGACTTGTTCTAGAGGAGAAGACTGAAGACTGATTATGTTTACTTTGTGAAATTTGTTTAAAACTTTCCCTAATTAAGAGATTAATTTAATTCAGTAAAATTAAGATGCAAATTATTTAAGTAGTATCGAAGGATATAAGGATGCATTTTTCCTATAGTTTTATCGACTTATTGAACATAGCCTTGCGCTGTTTGGGCTAGGGCCTAATAAAATTTTAGACTGTTTATAATGTGGATATATGGTTTCCAATTTAAATGAGAAATAGCCAAAAAAAAAAAAAAAAACTCATATTTTGCACTTTGAATGCTTTTTATCAAACCAATGATTGTCACGTTGCTTGCCCTCTCTGGACTTAGCTTTCTTCTTCACAATTAATTATGAAAACTAAGTAAAACGGAAAAAATTTACTCCCTACACAGAAAAAACAAATACTACTCCATCAAAATAGTAGGTTTTTTTAATGCTATGAGATAATATGCTCATCGATTAATATAATTTTATTAAAAGAGTTTCTAAATCTTATCATTCTAAAAGTCTCAAAATCCGGAGGTTGCATGTAAACAGTGGCGGATCTAGACATTTTATATTAGGGGTATGAAAAATAATTATATTGACTTAAAAATGTAAAATCCAATCAATCTTTTTTCTTATGTTATCTCAAATTTTCTATTAAGTCATTTTATTAAAAAAATAATCATTTTTAGTGTTATTACTTGAAAAAAAATTCAATATTAAATTAGGGATTCTTAGATATTTAGATAACAAAGAATTTATTTTAGTCTATAGAAAGTTTAAAATATTTAAACTAAAAATAAAACGCATTATATTTTCTATATAATCTAAAATATAAGTATAACAGAAATTATAAATAATAAAGATTATATTCAACCATGCTTAATTATTTACTTTATGAAGTAAAGGAGAAAACAAATAATAAATAATTATATTTAATCAAACATTATTAGAAACTATATGAAGTAAATGAGCAAACAATTAATAAATGATTGTATTTAATCAAACATTATTGAAAGTGCTTTGGAGGACTTGATCTCGGGTCAATGCTGCAGAAAGATGATGCTTCTACCACTAGACTATTTGCATATTTTGGGGGATATCATGGTACCCTTTGTTCTTAATTGAATCCGGCAGTGCATGTAAAGGGATCACATTAATACGCTCAAGTACTAATTACAGATGTAATTCAAATTCTAATCCTATTACACTCAAGTAGAACTAGCTAATTACAAATATATGTTAGTATAATTCTAATTTACTTTAGATTGAAACTTAAAAGTTAAAACTTAGACGGTGATAGCGTTATTTTATTTTACTTTTAGTAAATACGGAGTAGTTTAATGGTGTGCATGGAAAATTGGGATGTGTGGACAAAACAAACCCCAACATCAATTTTAATTATCATTATTATTGATAGTTACTCTCAATCATCTCCACAAATCTATATTGACCGTAATCCCTTTAAATTCAAAAAAACATTGAGCCAATCATATCCACAAATCTGTATCGACTTCAAAAACGGTATTTGAAAAAAAATTGAAGGCAAATTACCCATAAAAAACACTATATCAAATTTAATAAAGTTTTAGTCAATTCCCCAACTTTAAAAAATGACCGATTATATTATAATTTTGACTTTTTTCTTAAATGTCTCGTAGCGAAATTTTTGACATGATACGCATTGGAATGTATTGACGGTCAATGTACTTGTGTAAAACTTAAAGACTTAATTGACTAGACGTATTAAACAAAGTATCTAAGTAATCGAATGTTTCCATGCACATAGTATTGCTATGCCATGCCTTCAATACCAGATTATGGGAAAAAATTGAGAAATTATATCAAAGTTATTATAATATCCAACATCTTTTAAAATTGTGGATTTGACCAGAATATAATCGAAGTTGATAATTTTCTAACAATTCACCCTTTATACAATACTCCCTCCGTCTGCGATTAGGAGTCCCGGTCACTTTTGCGCACTCATTTTATAAAAATGATATAAAATAGTTAAAGTGGAGAAATGATAAAGTAAAAGAGAGAATAATGTTGAGAAGACTTTTGTCAACATTATTCTCTGTCTTACTTTACTATTTCTTCACTTTAACTATTTTTTATAATTTTTATAAAACGAGTGTGCAAAAGTGACCGGGACTCCTAATTGCGGACGGAGGGAGTATCTTTTTCGGAATCATTTGAAAATTTAAATCTGTAATATAACAATGAAAAATTTAAGTTATTGATATAATAGGACATTTAAATTGTATTGCCATTATTTAGAAGTATATTTTAAAAAATAGTGAGAGTAATCATATTATATAAAACTCGTTGACCAGTCAAAAAAAGAAAAGAAAATAAAATAAAATATAATAATTTTCCAAAAATATATACGGAATAAATTAATAATATATAAAGTTAAAAAGCCATACACCAATTATTGGGCGTGACTCAATTTCCCAATTACAAAATGGAAAATAAAATTAAAATAATAAAACGAACAGAAAATCTCTCCACCATAAAAGGCGAAGACCGCCGCCGTAGGCACACTTTTCCAAACAACGGAACGCCCAAATTTAAAGGAAATCAGAATTGAAATTGAAAACCAAATCCTCTCAATTTTCAATTCATGGCGGCACCGCCGCAGCCTCTCCTCCGCTGCCGGAGTTCGGTCCCCTCCTCGATCGCAGTAGCGCCGCTAAAGCTCAATCTCCTCCTCCACCACCACAACAGCAGCTCCTCCTCCGATCTCGAGCTGCTGTCGATCAAGCCTAATTCGCACAGCTACACCTCGCTGAAGGATCTCCTCCCGACGACGGCGGTCAATTCGCCGCGGCCGAGCTCCGCGCACGGCGGATCCGACATCGGCATCCGGAATCGCCTCGTCAAGCAGGCGGCGTGGGCGTATCTCCAGCCGATGTCCGCCTCCGCCGGCTCCGGCGGCGGCAGCTCCCTCCGCCGCGTCTTTCCGCCATTAGCCGCCTTTTTTTATTTGCTCCGCCGCGGCGCCGCGCAGGCTATCGATTGGACGCTCCGGCTTGTCTGGATCCGCAGCTCCAGATAGCGACGGCGACGGTGCGGATTTTTTACATTTCACCCACACAAAACAAATGTACAACTTCCCAAAAAAATTTCAAAATTTGGAATATAAAATGAATTAAAAATACAAAAATCTAAAAACAAAATATCCTACTCTATATTGAATTGATTTATTTACTCTTCAATTGTTGTTGACGAGCCTCAACCTGACCCTGGCACAAAAGAAATCAAATCATCAACTATATTTCCTAAAATATTTTTATTAGTGTATTTTTGTACTGTATTAGATTGTTAATAGAGTTTTTGTATAGTAAGTTTGAGTTAAATTCGGACAAATATAAAAATTTTACAAAAGAAAAATACTAAGAAAATATTTTTATTGAGGACTTAAGCCCGTAGTAACCATTCTATGGGACCGCCCATGTCTCTTAGCCGAATTGGGGAAAATTGCATCATCGGTATGAATAAATTGTGCTTGATTATTGACTTTCACCTTTATAAAGTCGGATTTAGGGGTTGGGCTGCCGGCAGTTCCCGGTGGCCGCGGCTTCTCAGCAACGTTTCGCTTGAAGATTCCAGGTGGCGTGTTCCCCTGCGCTGCTGACGCCGGATCGTCTTTGGATTGACCCTCCTACAAAATTAGGTCAAAAAATTGAAATTATTAGTATTTTTTTTAAAATAAAAAAGCAAATTAGTTTTTGAACTTTTTTAGAGTGACTTTACTTGAATTCAGAAATTTTGGATTAAAGGTAAAAAAATTATGCTTTTTTGGGATCATACTTTTGTTTAATGTCGTCCTATAAAAAGTGGGCATACAAGAATTTAGAATCTTTTATATAACATTAACCACCGCATATAGTATAGGCTAATTATGTAGAAATGAAAAGATTTGAAAATTTTAAAATGTGGATTAAGAAAATTTGGTGTCTGACATGCATGTATAAGTACATAAAATGAAAAAGTAAAGCATAAAATTGAAACCTGTGCTTGAGGTCTTGATAATGCAGCGTTCATGACTTGAGTCATCAATAACTGAAGACATTGTATAAAGTTTTTTGAGCTCATGTCTACGCTTTTGTACCAATAATGAAGTACCAAATCCCAGGATCTTTGCTTCAATTCTGCTATGCCCCAATCTATTGTCGATTCGTGCTTCGAAACGTAAGGTTGCACCGCCTTCTCGTACATGTATGTGGTTCCCTATTAATGCAACGATAAATTACAATTTAGTTGATAAAACACTTCCCGTCAAACTAAGATTCAAGGATATTGGTTTAGGTTTTTTTACCTTAGTGCCGGGATGCCACAAGTAAATGTACATTAGTAACTTTATTCCACGGTAGAAAGGGATCCTTCAAAAAAAAATGAAGACATTAGACATGGAATTAATAGAGAGTATAATGAAAATGGAATTTGGATTTGTTAATTGTGTTTTGATTAGTGCAACTTACCATGAAATAAATATATCAAGAACCCTCTCCAGAATTGATATCAGCGCCACAATTACCCTGCACAACATAATTCTAATTAATTGTCCTTTTTTATATCATATTAATACACACAAATATGTCTAATTGTTTTGCATCACAATAATTCAATTCATGAATATTGATATGAAACAAGCCAAATGCACATAACATGATTTGATAATATAATTAAATATAAAATAATAAAAAATGCTTACCAATATTGGCACCAGAACCTGAGTTCTGGAACCGTAATTTTGTTTTTCTCCAATGTTTTGAAACATTGGAATGCAGGATATGCATATCCAAACACCAGGCTGTTCCCAAAATAAAAAATGAATTAGAAAAAATAAAATAAAAGCATTGATAGTAAAATAAAAGACATACATCAAAGTCCTGGTAATCAATTCCTCAATCATCTTTGCAAACGCTTATTAAAATCTCCCCCCCTGTATATATCTCTTACCAACAAATTCAAAAACAAATGGTAAGAAATACAAAAACAATAATTGTAGAAAAATGATGCACAGTTTTTTTTAAAAAAAATAAGAAGGAGAAGTTGATACCTAATGCGAGAATCGAATGGATTCTGAGAAATAAAATGAAATCTCAGAAACCAGGGTGAGAAAGAGAGAGAGGAAGAGTTTTTGAATGAAGCGTTAGTATAATGGTGTGTGTATATATAGGAAAAAGGATCTCCTCAAGAGAGAGAGATAAAATGGGGTTTAAATTGGAAGAGAGAGAAAAATAAAATGGAGGGAAACTTGTGGTGTAGTGGATTTCATGGGATCCCTCCATTTAACGGGTTTATAGTTTGGTGAGGGGTATTTCTGTCTTTCCCTTTTTATATCTGACTACTTATTTTTGATAAATTGAGTAATACTATTATCTAATACTACTACCTCATTTGGTTTTCAAATTTATACTATATTATACATCCATTTTGTTTGACCTACAAGTACTATTCACAATTAAAAATCTGTTCATTTTTAAATTTGTATACTAACAAAACAAAGTTCAGAAAATATGTGGTTCCCAACACAATTTTTTATGTATTTAAAAAGTGGGATTGGTCTTAAATTTGGAAGTTAGTAGTTTATTGAATACTAGTGCGTTGTTGTTACAAAGTGAAATCCAAATAATAAGTCGAGGATGAAAGCCCAACAATATTACGAATATGGGTGGTGATAAAAGACTCAAAGCCCAAATAAAATGACACAATTAGAGCATCCACAGTAGCGGCTAGCCGACCAGCTAGCCAATTCGCGTCGCTAGCCGGTCGGCTAGCCGAACCACTGCAACCGGCCAGCCGAGAATCGGCGAGAAAATCGGCGTGGCTAGCCGATTTGCGTGCGCTGACCGATGCGCTGGCCGCCATTGTGGCGTGCCGATCGGCCAGCGCCAATTTTCATTTTTTTTTTTATTTTTTGAAAACCTATATATACGCGATTTTAGTTTCATTTTCATTTGCACCACTTGTTTTAACGAGTTTTCTCTCTCTCTAAATTTCTGTACAAGAGCAACATCGAGCGATGGACAACAACAACGAGTCCGGTTCGGCGACGAGCGGCTCTCATACTCCCACGGTACCCGTGGGATCACGGATGGGGCCAGATGGGCGGGCGGAGATGAGCCCAGGGTTTAACGTCCTTGGCAACAGTTGATGGGGATGATGGCTGGAGCGTCGATGACCTTTTGTCATTGCATGAGATGGGGATCGATCTCGGGGAGCCGGACACTCCCGTTCCAGCCGGGTCGGGCCGCGCCGAAGAAGAAGAAGACCAAGGAGAAGGGCAAGGTGGTCGGCGAGTCGTCGCAGCCCGCTGTTGACGACACCCCCACGCGGAGGAAGTGGACGGAGGATGAGTACGCCGGCGTGGCCAAGGGGTGGTTGTCGGTTTGCGACGATCCGCTGGTTGCAAAGATTAGAGTAGCGGGTTGTCAACATGTGGGGGCGAAGATTAGAGCAGCCTACAGGAGGAATTGCCCGCACAGGAAGGACTACAGCGAGCGGAGATGAGTGCCGGAAGGGGTGGGAACGGATCGGGGCCGCGGTCGGCCGATTTTCGGGGTTGTACCAGTGACTAGTGGGCGAGAATGAGGAGGACGCCTGGAGGATAGCGGAGAGTCGGTTCCCGCTGCCGGGAAGTATAAGGAGTTCACCTTTCCGGGAATGCTATGTGTTGGCCGAAGGACTCCGACAAGTTTCCGGGCGGGTTGCGACGCGCGGGTGGCCGAAGAAGCGAGGCCGAACTATTCCGGCGACTACGACGGCAGAGCAGCGGCGGATCCCACAACCTCCCCCCCGATGCTTCGAGGAGTTTTCGTCCCCTCCATCCTCTACTCGTCGCCCTCGCCCGGTTGGCCAAAGGCGGGCGCAACGGGCGGCGAGGGGAGGATCCCCCTATCGCCCCAGGAGGTCATCTCGGCACCCGCCCCCCACGCGCGTACACCTTATTCTCGCGTGCAACAACGGAGGAACGGATGTTCGCGGTCTTCCAAGAGTGGAAGGCCGCAACCGACCCCACGGAGAAGAGGTTTCTCTACTTGATACTCGAGAACATGCGGGTGGATTTGGATGCCTCGAGGGCACCGGTGGGGGGTTCAGATACCCCGGGTGGCGGCGGCAACGACGAGGAGTAGAGAGTGGCGGGGACTCGTGTGTGGAAGCCCTTTTTAAAAAAAAAAAATCATGTATTTTTTTTATCTATGTACCTTTTTTTTAATGAAATGAATGAATTTTCCCGTATATGTCTCGTAAATTTAATTCCGTAATATAATCGTAAATTTAATTCCGTAAATGTAGTTGTTTTTTAATTATTTTTATTGCGGCTGGCCTATGACTGGCCTATTTGAGTAAATACTGACGTGACAGATGAATTTTTAATGCTGCTGACGTGGCAGAGAGAGAGAGTGGCTGGCCTATTCTTATTATGGATGCTCTTAGTTAATTAACCTTACACGTCCAAGATTGTATTAGTAAATATTAATAAACATTTTATTTTGACATTTTCATCCATCCACTAATAAAAATCTCATTTATTTTTCATTATTTTTGGCAATAGATTCCATATTTCATAAACTTTATAGAACTCATATTGCATTATAAAACTAAATTTTAGCAGCATTGTCATAAAATTCATAAGTGACACATATTTCTTTTTGTGATGCTCCATTCTAAATGACACATTTCTAAAATTAGAAACATCACTCTCTCTACTTTTTCCCATCTCTTATTTTATTCTCTCCACTTAACTTTCAAAACAACACTACATAAAATTCCATGCAGAAAACAAAAATATTCCACTTAGAGTGGAACGGAGGGAGTAGTTAAATATTGACTAGTTCCACAACTAGGGATGCTAAACGGTTCTCCGGTTCTCGGTTAACCGAAATCGAAACCGGAACCGACCATTTAATTAAGGAACCGAAACTATTCTGGTTCCGGTTC
>NC_062967.1:27189741-27318830 GCF_023119035.1 Salvia hispanica | reverse complement strand
TTCCCTTTATTCCAAAAAAAAAAGGGGCCAATTACAAACTTTACCCCATTTTTATTTTTTTAAACTGGACAACAAGAGTAACTCATATTGTGGACGGGGGGGTATTTTAAAAAGGGGCGTGGTTATTATTTACACATGTCATGACACAAACTTTCGTTTTTTGGGAAGGAAAGTTCTTTCCCAAATGTTGGCCTTTATCCGTAAAAGAGCTCCTTTCAATTCATCATTATAGTTTAAACTTTGAAAGATCAAGTCAGATAGGTTTTGCTCGCGTCTAGTTAGGGCTTTTGGGAGGGTTTTTTGCTCGACATAAGGGGTTTTTTGTTACTCTTTCAAAACACAGAAGCCCTATCATGAAATTCTTCCAGAAACTAAAGGATTAAAATTTTTTAAATGTTAAATGACTTTATTGTAATTATCGGAAATTGAGAGACTTTTCTATAGGTTATCAAAATTTTGGACCTTATAATTTAAAAAAAAAAAAGGTCTCATTCATTGAAGCATATGAGAAGGGTAACCAACCACCGACTTTAACCTATGATTTTATTTTAAAATTAATTGAGAACGGGGTAGATCAAATTTGGGGGGCCCAATCAAACATTTTGGTCTTTTATAATTTTTTTCATTATAATTTTTTCCCTAGTAAATAGCTCTTAATTATCATGTTATCAATTAAGATTTTCCCCCTTGAACCCAAATCCGATTATGAAAATAACACTATAATGTGTCCCAAAAAAATCCTACAAGATTAAGAAGGCACACTAGCTTGATTCTAAATTTAATCATAAAGATCAAAAAAATAGATATTAAATTCGTTTTTATTATTTTATGTAACATCTACTTTGAATGTTTACAATCGATCTTTTCTACACTACCCTACAAATAATGAAATACAACAATAGGTAAAATACTGCATATTAATCTTATAAATCAAAGTTTTGACTCATCTAAATTTTGTAATAATGAATGTGCAAGTTGTAACTCAAGAAATAAATAATAAAAAATCACTGTTTAAAGAAAAGCTTATCTACAAATAAAACTTTTGGCCAAACAACCTTCCCTTTTACTACAACAAAAAGTAGGTACCCAGAAATAATATCAATTTTTACTATTTCTAATTGTAAATAAGAAAATGAATGATATGCATACAAATAAATTATGAGTTTTCAAAGAAGGCTTTTTCATTATTCACCTAGTAATTATTGACGGTTGCTTTTTAGTTTTTACCAATTCAAGTAAAGGTCTAAAAAAGGGTTTGAGAAATAATTACCAGTAAAAACAGTGAAGTGAGTGGAATCTTCCTTTGCAAGAACTCGCCGATCTTCACCAGATTCCTTAGCCACACCTAACTGAAGATTTTTTCCCGGCCAGAGACAGCACATTCGGCGGCGGCAGCGCGATCCCACCACGCTCCAGAGAGGAATCTCCTGTGGATCTTGGAAAATCCCTTCATTTTCTTTGAAGCATATTGTGTGCATAGTCATTTTGATCTAGTAAAGAGAAGAAAAAATTCAGCCTTTTTTATGCAAATTTTACTTAAAGTTTGCAAGAACAAGAACTAAATCAGATGATAAGAATGAAAGTAGGGATTAATGGGAAAAGGAAGGGATCAATTCACATTACTTTGAATAAAAAATGGATTGAGGTATTGTCGATTTGTGCAGATGTAAGATTAGTATTTAAATCATAATAAAGCTGCCTACCTAATAATTAATGGAATTGATAATCAATTAGTTTATATACGGATAGAATTTTCTAGCTAAATTTAGGTTATTTAAGATTTAATTGAAGTGATCTCAAATTAGTGAATTTTATCATTCAAGTGATTTGAGTGAGAGATTACCTGTAATCTTACAAGGGGAAGAAAACAGCCGTCTAATTAATCCAAAACTGTCGGTAAATTTCAAACAGAGCCGCCTAGAGAGAGAGAGAGGCAAACAAGGGATGTGTATAGAGAGTAGTGGGAAGAAATGACAAAAATGGAAATATATAAATATTTCATGATGCAAGAAGTGCTTAATTATATCATATAATTTGCAATATCTGTCTCTTTCTCTCCTAAAAGTGTGTTTTAGTGGAAGTTAGGAGTGCTTGTTGCAATCTCTACTCATTTGCAATAAACACTTCTACTCCTCACTATTGAAAATGAAAGTATTGTTCTTCCCAAAAAGTATAGGAGGATGATATATAATAAAATTACAGTTTTGGAATATATATTCAAATATATATAGGCATATGAATATTTCAAGTTTGCAATACTAGACTTTTACAGTATATGATGTCAAATCGCCTCAAGAATGATTGAACATATTAGTGAAACGACACCAATCAATAGAGAAACTTAAATTTATCTTATTTATTAAAATTTCCAAAAAAATATTTCATTAACGTTAACCGTGTGACTTTTATATAGACAACAAAAAGTCCTAATACTAATCGAAAATGAAAAGAGAAACGCAATTCCTTAAGGGAATAAAATTAAATCCAAACTCAACTTCTAATCCTGATTGGAAACTACTACAAATAAATTCAATCCTTAAAATTAAAGGATATAGAATTTGACACAAACAAAATAATTGAAATAAGTTTTTATCTTTAACGCAAGAGGACTCACGTGTGAATCAATATAATTTGCAAAATGAAGATAACTAAAACTCTTAGATATGCACATAAATGAGAGTTGCAGGTGTGTTAACCTAACGATAGAATAATTGAGAATCTATATGTCAAAGATTTAAGATTTTAATCTACAGTGATGACCATTAAAATTTTTTGTTTATTAATTCCATAAAGAAAATGTGGAGGAGTGTACGCAAAATAATTAATGTAATTGTGCTCGAAATGTTGATGTTATTAGTTGGGTGGAGTTTTCTATATTTACAAAATGCAAATACAATTGGTCCCCATTTTAGTGGGGATGGTTGCATTGGATGCCTCCCAATAACATATGGCTCTTTGTTACCGGTATTTGCTCCAAATTTATTGATCCTTGTGTCACCACCATTAAATCTTACTTACTGCAAAACGAGAATATTACCATTCAAATCGAGAAAAATTACTAATATTAATGATAAATCAACAAAAATTATTGGCCAAGAATTAGTCGATGGGGCATCTAAATTTCTAATTAACTAGAGATAACACCCAAGAAAATTGAACCCTAAACTTCACTCCTGTAAAATGAGAACTGAATAACAAATTTTATAAATGCAACATGGCATGTATTTCATGTAATATGTAGCTAGTGTAATTGAACTTTTATTTAATTTAGAAGATACTATTAAATAGATCTCTTAATTAATTATATATATTATTCAATAATTAAATTGACATATAAGTTTATTTATGATCATGTGCTGTTCCAACATTGATGGGCTCGCTACAGAAACACATTTAAATATCTAAGAATCTTGTCGTATCATCTTTGGTTTTTCCTCTTCTTGTTATTCCTTTTATTTGTTCATCAGTTTAGATAAAAAAAATATATATATCAGTTAGAAACCGGCGATTATAATTCTATAGAATTTTTTTAATTCATATCAACTTGTGAAACTGTCTCACCATAAAATTGTACAAAAATATCTAAAAATTAAAATTTCTAAATTTAGTTTTCTAGAACTTACACTAAAAACTACTCCACAAATCAATTATTCACCAACATATCCAAAGTTCCAAACAATTACAATCTTCACAAAAATATATATACAATAGCAATCATTAAATGCAATATCTGATCAATAGATTGATAATTAAAATAAAAAATTGTTTAATATAATATTTATAATTAATATTTATTACTAATATAATCGTAAAAAACACATACCCTGATCATGAATAATAAAATCCCACTAATTAATAATTAATATGTACTCATTAAAAACCCCTGGATATATATGCGCATATTATTTAAATATTGTTAAATTAAATCAAAACAGCGAAACTAAGATTGAAAGAAAAAATTAAAAGAAATAATAATTGCCATGATCTACATATATTGTTCTTTATTGAATTGAGAATTTCCTATACTACTTCAAATCTTCAATCTATGTACTAACAAATTGGGCCTTGGAAAAAGAACTAGCTCGCGAGCTTGAACTTGCCAAAAACTAGCCCATTTAGAAACAATGACAGAATCAAATGGGGAAAAAAATCCCAAAAATTTAAATCGAATGCATTTCGAGTATTTGGTTTATTCTATATTTTGGCACCCAATTAAAACTAGTCTTTACTCAATTTATACCAAAATTGTAATAATTGTTTTATTTTGTATAAACTAGTAGCACAGATTAATATGGAAAATATTTTTAAAATATTAATTTTCAATTTAAATTAATTAAACAAAATTAGAATCAATAGTAATATTAATTTTATGAGAATCAAATATTCACGATGAACAACATGAATTTTAGTTAGGAGTATATGAAAATAAAAAATCTATACAAATTAATATTGAAGAATAGTAAATCGCCTAACAACTTGTATAGTTTTCAATAAAATGAAAGACAAATTAAATTATATATTAAATTTACCGTAACCCTTTCATATGACTCAACCTACTTATAGATATGTATAAAAAAATTAGCTAATTATAATTTCAACATAAAATTTTTAATATGGATCAACTATGAAGTAACATAGATGGACTAAGAATCTAATCATTACTATTAAAAAAAGTTATAAGTATTAAAAATAAAGAAAAAGATAATGGATAAAAATGATCGGAAAGAAATGAAAAATATAACTGAAAAGAAAAATACCAATAAGTCATACTATAATATTAAAAATAAATACGATGTTGTATCAAAATTGATATATAAAAATGAATGAAAGAAAACAAAAAATATAAGGTAAGTAGGTATACTTAAATTGTGTAAGGTAAGTAGGTATCAGGAGCGGAGGGAGGGTGGGGGCATGGCTCACTCAATTCTTAAAAAAGCTAAGGGTATTTTAGTAATTTTACATTAATTATAATTTATAATATATATATATATATTATTAAATATATGTTTAGCAAAATTTGTATGAATTTTTTCCTCTCAACAAAATTTATATGAATCATTTCCTTTTATAGCTTTCTCCTTTTTGCCGTTTTATGTGTAATCTGAAATCTCCTTTTGTTGTTCTATAAATCTAATGCAAATCGGTTATCTATAACTAGGTATATTTCAAACTAAACATAATTCAATTGATTTTTCTACATATGTTGTTTCTTTGTTCGGTCAATAATTATGTAAATTGAGGCCTAAATAATCATATTTCAAGCTCTAAATCGGTACACATAAAATTCAAAGGAGGAGAAAGAAGATAAGCTTATGTAATTCAATGGCTATGGCGGTTCGTCGTTGGAATTCTTTAACCCCAATTCTTTATTTGATGTGTATGTGTTAATAGTTTTATACTATTTTTATTAATTATTGTTCGTAATTGCAACTTTTTAGATTTGAGCGATTGTATATTTTGGTTACTCATTATTGTTTTAGTTATGAAGTATATATAATATGAACTTTATCCTTTTTGTATATAATTTATATTTTGCTATTCTTAGTATAGAAATATCAAATATTTTTCAATGGTTTATTTATTAGTTAAGTTGTCATTGATCTTACCTGTCACATGTATCGAGTAGAAAGAGCATTTTCAGCAATGAAGATCATAAAGACTTCTCTGCAATAGCATGGAGACCAACTATTGAATGATTGCTAGTTCCTTACATCGAAAAAGATGTGTTTGTTAAAGTTAATTACTAATAAAACTATTATGCTACTGATTTCGAAGATGAAGAATAGAAGACAAATGTTATGCGTGATTACATTTAACTTTTACATTTTGAATCTTATAATTTAATTTATTACTCCCTCCGTCCCGCTTAAGATGACAGTTTTCCTTTTTAGTTTGTCCCAATTAAGATGTCACATTTTCTATTTTGGAAACATTATCTCCATTAATACACCCAACAACTTTTTCTCACTTCTATTAAATTATTCATCTTTCTTTCTCTCTATTTTAATACTTACACCACCTTTTTCTCTCCAATTAAACACTCAATCAATAACTCCTAAATCTGTCAGTATTTAAAGAATGTGTCATCTTAGCCGGGACGGAGGATATTTTTTTTAAGTTTAATTTTGGACCCCATGATAAAATTCCTGGCTCCGCCACTGGGTATCGTGACATATTTATAGGCTAAACCCAACGTCAGTTCACTTTTCACACTATGCAAAAAATGTCAATTCAGATGGATTAATGTGATATTGGTGAATGGTGTGTGTGTGTGCAGGGATGTGGGCTATGATGAAAAGAGAGTGAACATGGTGAGGAGGATAGACTTTGCCTGGGCAGTGGAAAGAGAGGATCCCAGCAAGAAGCGGAAGAGTGAAGCTGCGAGTGCCAACATCCAGTCATCAGCAATGGCATTGGCAGAGCATAGCTCACCAGAGCTCTCCCTCATAATTCATCTCATTAATCCACTTAATCACCCGTTAATTATACACTATCATTTCTAACTCCCACACATACGTGTATTTATAAAGTATACAAATATATTTTAAAAATATCTTCATTTGTAATTACCCCACTAATTTTATTTTACAGTTTCTTTTTTAAAACCTCCCATCACTCCACTTTCATAGTTCACGTAATTTTAGTTGCCCTTTAATTATGCATTTTTAATTTAATTTTTTTAAACTTTGCCAAAACTCTCCTTTTATATATTCTATAGACGTGAACACTTTCAAGTTTAGGTAGAGACATAGATGGGTTTATCTGCATGAGACTAATGGATAGGAAATGCAAAGTGCCATTTATAATTGAATTTATTTCTTATAATTAACATGTGATGTTATCAACTTATCATCTGTGCCTTACTAAAATGCCTTATCAAATTCATGTTGATTTATTTCTGTATATTTGGATAACAAATCAATCTCCGAAAATTGCATCTCTTGCCAAAGTTATGGAGTAAGCAAATCAAAAGAAAACATTTCTATTGAACGCAATTAGGAAAAATAATTGCGAAATGAATTCATCATTTTATTGATGGATATTACTACGATTCAACCCAATGGAATATAAAATATTGATGTCAATAAAGTCTATCAATATCTCTCTTCACAAGATGTGGAGATCCATCACTTAGTTTCTTTTGATCAAATATGCAGCGACAATAGCCTCTCTTGCTGCATAACGCTTGATATCCTTCGTTGCAGTAAAGCACGCAGTCTTCGTTAATCTTGCATTTCTTCTTAAACGACATATATCAAGTGGCAGTTTAGTAGAAAAGATAAATAAACAAAATATACTAACAAAAATAAGTTTAGATATTTTTTGTCGCGTAATTTCAAGATAAGAGTTATCTACTATGTAAACCTGATGAAACAAGCAAGATGATGGCGACCAAAATAATCAGTTTCTGCGAAGCCATGATTAATTATTTCTCTTGTAATGAAATGTTGAGACTTGAGATAAGTAGAATAAGGTTGATTAAATATGTACAAATATCAAGAATATACTATATAGTTTCATACAGATGCTAACAAGGAAAATACTTAATACTAACATTTAATGCAATAAGATCTTCTTACCGCATAGACCATAGTCTTATTGCAAAAGGTTTTTTAAAACATAATTAATTAAAGAACTTTTAGAATAAGAAGTCTATCTCTTCAAATCCAACTCCCTCTTTAATTCTTGATCTGGATCAAATTATTTTATCGATAATTGTGAATATCTTCTATCATTATGATAAGTTAAAAATGAATCGAAATTGAGTACAGTTCACCAAAGATTAGGCATTCAAAAATTTAATGTGCAAATATGTAAAGAATAATTATAGTGATGATTTTATGAATCAAATCAATGTTGAATTTCCTAATATAAAATGTAAAAGTGATAAATTAGCAATGGGGTAATATACTTAATTATAAATAAAATAAAATTGAGGAGTATTATGTGTATATAATTATGCTTCCTCTGTTCACTAATACAAGGTCAATTTTGATCGAGACACAGATATTGAGAAATATAGTAGAAAGTGAGTGGAAAATGTTAGTAGAAGGTGAGTCCTACTTTATATATCAATTTTACATTGAAATGCATGAAATAAAGTTAATGAAAGGTGAGACACTTATTGGTGGACGGAGAAAATGGCAAAATGTGATACTTATTGGTGGACTTGAAAAAGGGGTATATATTTATCTTTGGGATATTGGCTCTAATATCATGAAACTTTCAAAACTTGGATTTTTCCCACGAACTTTAAAATCGACAAATAATATCACAAACTTTACCCAGGTTTGTTTTCCACGAATGAAAAAATTCCCACCAATAATATTATGATACGGATTTTTTTCGTAATTTCTGATAACAATTTTGAGAGCTTCAACTTTTTCAATCTTTGAAGATAGTTTTCTTGAAGCACACCCTTCAAAATTGTTCTTCAATCTATTAAAATCACATGAATTTTTTCATTAAGGGAAAAAACAAACCCAGGCAAAGTTCGCGATATTATTTGCCAATTTTAAAGTTCGTAAAAAAATCCAACTTTTGAAAGTTTCAGTGATATTAGATGTCAATATTCTTTTATCTTTTATATTTTTATAAAAGTGACTCAACTTTCTTGAGATAGAGAATAAAGAAAGAAAAAATATCATATATAGATATAGATTATTTGAAAAAATGGGCAAGAAAATATAACTTATTTTTATAGAATAAGAAAATCCCACCACACCCTTCATGTCAAAAAAAGTGCTACTATAACTCCATTATTTTATAGAGTTGTGCTAATATAAGAAAACCCACCACCCTTCACGTCAAAAAAATGTACTACAGGTCTATTAGTATTTTATAGAGTAGTATAAAATGGAGTATGTAACTTTTCTGAGTTTCTCCTTTTTAAGAAAATGTCGATGTCAGTATTGTCAGATACTGTAGAGGAAAGGTTTTATATGATTCCCAAATTAACAAACGACGAAATAGCACTCAATTGGTAAGGCGTTCATCTCCAACCATTAGTCATGAGTTAAGTTCTAAAACCTTAATCGAAAGGTTAATTAATAATATTTCCTCTGTCCATTGAAATGATCCATTACTAAAAATAGAACATCTTTCTCTTTATTTTATTTATTCTCTCTTACTTTATTCTCTTCATATATAAAATAAAGTTGCAAAAATTCTCATAGCGCCAAAAAAGAGGTTATCTTCTGAGTTAGATGAGGAGTACTTATTAACAAAATATATAATTTGCTATGAAGCAGCAAGTTACAAATACCAAGTGGCGAGTTCGTAAACCTCTACGAAATTCATAAACAAAATGCGACAAATAATCAACAGCAAAATGTCCTTCCTATCGCAATAACCCGACAACTAATAGAGACGTCATAACCTCCTAAAATCATTGTATGTGTGTAATTCTCTTCATAAAGCATACACACCTTCTTCAATCCTTTCCCATCTCCCATGGCCTATCCGCCCTCTCTCCGCCGTTCGCCACCGCTCGGGCCCGCCACCTCTCAACCCCGAATCTCGCCACACTCCCACCACAGCCGCCCCTTTCCCGGCCAAAAGCACGACACCTCCATCTCATCGTAAATGGACCGCGAACGCCTCATTCTTCTCGGGTCCATCGAAAAACAAGAGGAGCAGCTACGCAGAAGCTGTAAAGCAAGAGCTCCTCGACGCCATTCGCCCTCTCGACAGGGGCGCCGACGCCACCCTGAAGATCAGAAACTCATCGATCGTGTACACACCTTTCCTTTCCATTTTCTTGATGAATTGGTGATTAGTTAATTAAGTAATTAGAAATATGTCTCTTAATTAATCTTTAGATAACTAGGAAGCTTGAAGCAGTGAATCCGACAGCGAGCCGGTGAAGTCTGATCTGCTGAATGGGAAGTGGGAGCTTATTTACACCACTTCACAACCTATTTTGCAGACATTGGTATCACATGTTTTTTTTTCATTTAATCATAGTAGTATGTTTTGATGGTTTGTTTTTTGTGATATAAAGAGGCCTAAGGTGTTTAGAAGCAGAAGAAACTATCAAGCAATCAATGCAGATACACTTCGAGCTCAAAACATGGAATCTGCACCTTTCTTCAATCAGGTTAATCTTAGTGAAAACTGTGAGAAAAATCACGAATTTTGGTTAGATTCTTATTCGTGCTGCAACTTTAAAAATCGGCGGTAAAAATATTGAATTTACAAAATTTCTCAATTTTTTAGCGGATCTAATTGTGTGACAGGTGTGCATGTGGTTACTGAAAAAATCTATGCGAATTTTATCATTTTTCTCAACACATTTTTAAATTTTATTACTCGCTATTGTATATTGCAAATCTATAATATATTACAAGTAGGAAATCAGATTATTTCAGGAAATCAGTTCATGATTTTTACCTCTGATTTTTAAAGTTGTAGGACCGATTAGAAATAGACAAAAATTCATGATGTTCTCGGCTTTTTTGCCTTTTATATAGTATTGACTATTTCTTGAAGCATTCATAGCTACATATATGATGATGTGCAGGTTACTGCAGATTTGACAATTTTGAATGCTAAGAAGGTGGGTTTAAATTCGACTATTTCAAGCTTGGAGGTTTGGTAAGTCATCTAGAAAGAGAGTATGATATATTTAGATATGTCATTGTCTTAATTATGCTACAAATCACATTATCATGCACTGTTCCACTTTATTAAATGGCTCATTTTAAAGGTGCAGTTGTTAGAGTATAATCATAGAGAAATGGGGTTTGAATAATTTAATAAAAATAAAAAGAGAAGAGAGAAATTCTATTTGGAATATAGACATTTGGGGGGAGGGGGTACAAACTAACAAAAATTTGGACATATTAAATGGATGGATGGAGTATAACCTCGGAATATTTTCTCATTCTCTTCCTTATGTTTATCAATTCACATTAAAACTGTATGATTTGCACGTAAAAGCTCCCGCAAATGTGTAGGTGAGCTTGAGATCCCTCCCTAGATCAAGAACTGAGGAAAACACACCACCTAAATTAAAAGGGCTTTGATTAATACTCTTATTACTATTAATTCATGGATGGTTGGGTTGTTGCAGAGTATCAAGAGGTGACAAAGGGATCTCTTTGTCTTGAAAATGGTCGATCCCAAATATAGGATACCTTCTTGATCATTCGCCTCTCTTTTTCGTTTGAGAAGGTCTTGTAACATGTCTTTATCCATTGCTAAATTTGCAGCACTATAAAACCAATGGGCAACGGCTACGTAGTTAACTTATATTTCTACTAAATTTGTTATGTAAAACAAATAAAATTTGAGTGAAATTAGGGGGATGCGCTGGACCCATGAAATATAGTGCAAACACCATAATGGGGTTTTCCTAGAAAATAAATGATTAATACTGTATGGGCTGATGGCCCATGTATTAGATACTAAACTGATACATTTGATCTTAGCCAACCAAGATATATGAGCTTTATTTTTCAAAGATAACTTTATTATTATATCGAGTGTGGGGTACGAGATTAATCATGTCTTGAATGTCTTCTTCTTATTATATGCTATAGTTGTTGAAATGAAAAAAGAAATCAATTAAACTCTATATGTTAGTATGATTTTTGTCACGCGTCACATTTTGTACGTGAAAACAATTCAAACTCTATATACTCCCATCTTTATCAAAATTGATAGATGAGGGTTATGATAGAATTACTCTTTCACAAAAATAATCCACGTAGTGAGACGGGACTTTTTTGGCATGCGTTTCAAAAAAAATTGTGTTAAATGGGTTATGTAAATGAAGAATAAAACAATAAATGAAAAAGTTAAGAGATGAAGAGAGAATTAAATAAAAAGAGTGTAAAGTAAGGGACAAGAAATATGTTACTTTTTTTAAATAGAGAAATGACTTTACTACGTAAACATATATGAAAATAGAAAATGTCTCCAAAATGACTCCAACGGAGAGAGTACTATTATTTTTTATCAATTTATACCTTTATTTAATTTTGAAATCTTTATAAAATTTAAGATTAACTAAGATACATTATTGATATGATCGTTGTCACACTCACATATGTACATCAATTTACTTTGTATTCAAGACTTGTTCTAGAGGAGAAGACTGAAGACTGATTATGTTTACTTTGTGAAATTTGTTTAAAACTTTCCCTAATTAAGAGATTAATTTAATTCAGTAAAATTAAGATGCAAATTATTTAAGTAGTATCGAAGGATATAAGGATGCATTTTTCCTATAGTTTTATCGACTTATTGAACATAGCCTTGCGCTGTTTGGGCTAGGGCCTAATAAAATTTTAGACTGTTTATAATGTGGATATATGGTTTCCAATTTAAATGAGAAATAGCCAAAAAAAAAAAAAAAACTCATATTTTGCACTTTGAATGCTTTTTATCAAACCAATGATTGTCACGTTGCTTGCCTCTCTGGACTTAGCTTTCTTCTTCACAATTAATTATGAAAACTAAGTAAAACGGAAAAAATTTACTCCCTACACAGAAAAAACAAATACTACTCCATCAAAATAGTAGGTTTTTTTAATGCTATGAGATAATATGCTCATCGATTAATATAATTTTATTAAAAGAGTTTCTAAATCTTATCATTCTAAAAGTCTCAAAATCCGGAGGTTGCATGCAAAAGTGGCGGATCTAGACATTTTATATTAGTGGGTATGAAAAATAATTATATTGACTTAAAAATGTAAAATCCAATCAATCTTTTTCTTATGTTATCTCAAATTTTCTATTAAGTCATTTTATTAAAAAAATAATCATTTTTAGTGTTATTACTTGAAAAAAAAATTCAATATTAAATTAGGATTCTTAGATATTTAGATAACAAAGAATTTATTTTAGTCTATAGAAAGTTTAAAATATTTAAACTAAAAATAAAACGCATTATATTTTCTATATAATCTAAAATATATGTATAACAGAAATTATAAATAATAAAGATTATATTCAACCATGCTTAATTATTTACTTTATGAAGTAAAGGAGAAAACAAATAATAAATAATTATATTTAATCAAACATTATTAGAAACTATATGAAGTAAATGAGCAAACAATTAATAAATGATTGTATTTAATCAAACATTATTAGAAAGTGCTTTGGAGGACTTGATCTCGGGTCAATGCTGCAGAAAGATGATGCTTCTACCACTAGACTATTTGCATATTTTGGGGGATATCATGGTACCCTTTGTTCTTAATTGAATCCGGCAGTGCATGTAAAGGGATCACATTAATACGCTCAAGTACTAATTACAGATGTAATTCAAATTCTAATCCTATTACACTCAAGTAGAACTAGCTAATTACAAATATATGTTAGTATAATTCTAATTTACTTTAGATTGAAACTTAAAAGTTAAAACTTAGACGGTGATAGCTTATTTTATTTTACTTTTAGTAAATCAGGAGTAGTTTAATGGTGTCATGGAAAATTGGGATGTGTGGACAAAACAAACCCCAACATCAATTTTAATTATCATTATTATTGATAGTTACTCTCAATCATCTCCACAAATCTATATTGACCGTAATCCCTTTAAATTCAAAAAAACATTGAGCCAATCATATCCACAAATCTGTAATCGACTTCAAAAACGGTATTTGAAAAAAATTGAAGGCAAATTACCCATAAAAAACACTATATCAAATTTAATAAAGTTTTAGTCAATTCCCAACTTTAAAAAATGACCGATTATATTATAATTTTGACTTTTTTCTTAAATGTCTCGTAGCGAAATTTTTGACATGATACGCATTGGAATGTATTGACGGTCAATGTACTTGTGTAAAACTTAAAGACTTAATTGACTAGACGTATTAAACAAAGTATCTAAAATCGAATGTTTCCATGCACATAGTATTGCTATGCCATGCCTTCAATACCAGATTATGGGAAAAAATTGAGAAATTATATCAAAGTTATTATAATATCCAACATCTTTTAAAATTGTGGATTTGACCAGAATATAATCGAAGTTGATAATTTTCTAACAATTCACCCTTTATACAATACTCCTCTGCTGAAACGTACATTTCTACTCATTTTATAAAATCGATATAAAATAGTTAAAGTGGAGAAATGATAAAAGTAAAAGAGAGAATAATGTTGAAGACTTTTAACATTATTCTTGCCTTACTTTAACTATTTCTTCACTTTTAACTATTTTTATAATTTTATAAAACGAGTAAGAAAGTCATACTAATCGGACGGAGGGAGATCTTTTCGGAATCATTTGAAAATTTAAATCTGTAATATAACAATGAAAAATTTAAGTTATTGATATAATAGGACATTTAAATTGTATTGCCATTATTTAGAAGTATATTTTAAAAATAGTGAGAGTAATCATATTATATAAAACTCGTTGACCAGTCAAAAAAAAGAAAAGAAAATAAAATAAAATATAATAATTTTCCAAAAATATATACGGAATAAATTAATAATATATAAAGTTAAAAAGCCATACACCAATTATTGGGCGTGACTCAATTTCCCAATTACAAAATGGAAAATAAAATTAAAATAATAAAACGAACAGAAAATCTCTCCACCATAAAAGGCGAAGACCGCCGCCGTAGGCACACTTTTCCAAACAACGGAACGCCCAAATTTAAAGGAAATCAGAATTGAAATTGAAAACCAAATCCTCTCAATTTTCAATTCATGGCGGCACGCCGCAGCCTCTCCTCCGCTGCCGGAGTTCGGTCCCTCCTCGATCGCAGTAGCGCCGCTAAAGCTCAATCTCCTCCTCCACCACCACAACAGCAGCTCCTCCTCCGATCTCGAGCTGCTGTCGATCAAGCCTAATTCGCACAGCTACACCTCGCTGAAGGATCTCCTCCCGACGACGGCGGTCAATTCGCCGCGGCCGAGCTCCGCGCACGGCGGATCCGACATCGGCATCCGGAATCGCCTCGTCAAGCAGGCGGCGTGGGCGTATCTCCAGCCGATGTCCGCCTCCGCCGGCTCCGGCGGCGGCAGCTCCCTCCGCCGCGTCTTTCCGCCATTAGCCGCCTTTTTATTTGCTCCGCCGCGGCGCCGCGCAGGCTATCGATTGGACGCTCCGGCTTGTCTGGATCCGCAGCTCCAGATAGCGACGGCGACGGTGCGGATTTTTACATTTCACCCACACAAAACAAATGTACAACTTCCCAAAAAAATTTCAAAATTTGGAATATAAAATGAATTAAAAATACAAAAATCTAAAAACAAAATATCCTACTCTATATTGAATTGATTTATTTACTCTTCAATTGTTGTTGACGAGCCTCAACCTGACCCTGGCACAAAGAAATCAAATCATCAACTATATTTCCTAAAATATTTTTATTAGTGTTTTTTTTGTACTGTATTAGATTGTTAATAGAGTTTTTGTATAGTAAGTTTGAGTTAAATTCGGACAAATATAAAAATTTTACAAAAGAAAAATACTAAGAAAATATTTTTATTGAGGACTTAAGCCCGTAGTAACCATTCTATGGGACCGCCCATGTCTCTTAGCCGAATTGGGGAAAATTCGTCAATCGGTATGAATAAATTGTCTTGATTATTGGCTTCCCCTTTATAAAGTCGGATTTAGGGGTTGTGGCGGCCGTTCCAGGGTCAGCGCTTTCACATTAGGAAATTCTGGCGTGTTCCCCTGCGTTCTTGGCGCGGATCGTCTTTGGATTGACCTCCTACAAAATTAGGTCAAAAAATTGAAATTATTAGTATTTTTTTAAAATAAAAAAGCAAATTAGTTTTTGAACTTTTTTAGATGACTTTACTTGAATTCAGAAATTTTGGATTAAAGGTAAAAAAATTATGCTTTTTGGGATCATACTTTTGTTTAATGTCGTCCTATAAAAAGTGGGCATACAAGAATTTAGAATCTTTTATATAACATTAACCACCGCATATAGTATAGGCTAATTATGTAGAAATGAAAAGATTTGAAAATTTTAAAATGTGGATTAAGAAAATTTGGTGTCTGACATGCATGTATAAGTACATAAAATGAAAAAGTAAAGCATAAAATTGAAACCTGTGCTTGAGGTCTTGATAATGCAGCGTTCATGACTTGAGTCATCAATAACTGAAGACATTGTATAAAGTTTTTGAGCTCATGTCTACGCTTTTGTACCAATAATGAAGTACCAAATCCCCGGATCTTTGCTTCAATTCTGCTATGCCCCAATCTATTGTCGATTGGGGCCGAAACGTAAGGTTGCACCGCCTTCTCGTACATGTATGTGGTTCCCTATTAATGCAACGATAAATTACAATTTAGTTGATAAAACACTTCCCGTCAAACTAAGATTCAAGGATATTGGTTTAGGTTTTTTACCTTAGTGCCGGGATGCCACAAGTAAATGTACATTAGTACTTTATTCCACGGTAGAAAGGGATCCTTCAAAAAAAAAAGAAGACATTAGACATGGAATTAATGAGAGTATAATGAAAATGGAATTTGGATTTGTTAATTGTGTTTTGATTAGTGCAACTTACCATGAAATAAATATATCAAGAACCCTCTCCCGAATTGATATCAGCGCCACAATTACCCTGCACAACATAATTCTAATTAATTGTCCTTTTTTATATCATATTAATACACACAAATATGTCTAATTGTTTTGCATCACAATAATTCAATTCATGAATATTGATATGAAACAAGCCAAATGCACATAACATGATTTGATAATATAATTAAATATAAAATAATAAAAAATGCTTACCAATATTGGCACCAGAACCTGAGTTCTGGAACCGTAATTTGTTTTTTTCCAATGTTTTGAAACATTGGAATGCAGGATATGCATATCCAAACACCAGGCTGTTCCCAAAATAAAAAATGAATTAGAAAAAATAAAATAAAAGCATTGATAGTAAAATAAAAAACATACATCAAAGTCCTGGTAATCAATTCCTCAATCATCTTTGCAAACGCTTATTAAAATCTCCCCCCTGTTTTATCTCTTACCAACAAATTCAAAAACAAATGGTAAAGAAATACAAAAACAATAATTGTAGAAAAATGATGCACAGTTTTTTTAAAAAATAAGAAGGAGAAGTTGATACCTAATGCGAGAATCGAATGGATTCTGAGAAATAAAATGAAATCTCAGAAACCAGGGTGAGAAAGAGAGAGGAAGAGTTTTTTAATGAAGCGTTAGTATAATGGTGTGTGTATATATAGGAAAAAGGATCTCCTCAAGAGAGATAAAATGGGGTTTAAATTGGAAAGAGAGAAAAATAAAATGGAGGGAAACTTGTGGTGTAGTGGATTTCATGGGATCCCTCCATTTAACGGGTTTATAGTTTGGTGAGGGGTATTTCTGTCTTTCCCTTTTTATATCTGACTACTTATTTTTGATAAATTGAGTAATACTATTATCTAATACTACTACCTCATTTGGTTTTCAAATTTATACTATATTATACATCCATTTTGTTTGACCTACAAGTACTATTCACAATTAAAAATCTGTTCATTTTTAAATTTGTATACTAACAAAACAAAGTTCAGAAAATATGTGGTTCCCAACACAATTTTTTATGTATTTAAAAGTGGGATTGGTCTTAAATTTGGAAGTTAGTAGTTTATTGAATACTAGTGCGTTGTTGTTACAAAGTGAAACCCAAATAATAAGTCGAGGATGAAAGCCCAACAATATTACGAATATGGGTGGTGATAAAAGACTCAAAGCCCAAATAAAATGACACAATTAGAGCATCCACATAGCGGCTAGCCGACCAGAGCCAATTGGCGTCATTAGCGTGGCATACGAACCATCAGACCGCCACGAGATCGGCGAAAATCGGCGTGGCTAGCCGATTTGCGTCCGACACTTGGCCGCCATTGTGGCGTCTGATCGGCGCCAGCCAATTTTCATTTTTTTTTATTTTTTGAAAACCTATATATACGCGATTTTAGTTTCATTTTCATTTGCACCACTTGTTTAACGAGTTTCTCTCTCTCTAAATTTCGTACAAGAGCAACATCGGCGATGGACAACAACAACGAGTCCGGTTCGCGACGACGGCTCTCATACTCCCACGGTACCGTGGGATCCGGATGGGGCCGGATGGCGGCGATGAGCCCGGGTTTACGTCCCTTGGCAGCGTTGATGGGGATGATGGCTGGAGCGTCGATGACCTTTTGTCATTGCATGAGATGGGGATCGATCTCGGGAGCGGACACTCCGTTCGGCGGTCGGGCGCGAAGAAGAAGAAGACCAAGGAGAAGGGCAAGGTGGTCGCGAGTCGTCGCGATGCCGGCTGACACACCCCACGCGGAGGAAGTGGACGGAGGATGAGTACGCGGCGTGGCCAAGGGTGGTTGTCGGTTTGCGACGATCGTCGTTGCAAAGATTAGAGTAGCGGGTTGTCAACATGTGGGGCGAAGATTAGAGCAGCCTACGGGAGGAATTGCCCGCACGGAAGGACTACGGCGGAGATGAGTGCGGAAGGGGTGGGAACGGATCGGGCCGCGGTCGGCCGATTTTCGGGTTGTACAGTGCTGAGTGAGGCGGAATGAGGAGACGCCTGGAGGATAGCGAGAGTCGGTTCCCTGGGAAGTATAAGGAGTTCACCCGGGAATGCTATGTGTTGGCGAAGGACTCGCAAGTTTCGGCGGGTTGCGACGCGGGTGGCCGAAGAAGCGAGGCTGAACTATTCCGGCGACTACGCGCGCGTGCGGATCCCACAACCTCCCCGGATCTGAGGAGTTTTCGTCCCTCCATCCTCTACTGTCGCCCTCGCCCGGTTGGCCAAAGGCGGGCGCAACGGGCGCGAGGGAGGATCCCCTCATCGCCCCGGGAGGTCATCTCGGCACCCGCCCCCACGCGCGTACACCTTATTCTCGCGTGCAACAACGGAGGAACGGATGTTCGCGGTCTTCCAAGAGTGGAAGGCCGCAACCGACCCACGGAGAAGAGGTTTCTCTACTTGATACTCGAGAACATGCGGGTGGATTTGGATGCCTCGAGGGCACGGTGGGGGTTCGAGATACCGGTGGCGGCTTTGACGAAGCGAGGGTAAGTGGCGGGTGCTCGTGTGTGGAAGCCCTTTTTAAAAAAAAAATCATGTATTTTTTTATCTATGTACCTTTTTTTTAATGAAATGAATGAATTTTCCGTATATGTCTCGTAAATTTAATTCCGTAATATAATCGTAAATTTAATTCCGTAAATGTAGTTGTTTTTTAATTATTTTTATTGCGGCTGGCCTATGACTGGCCTATTTGAGTAAATACTGACGTGACAGATGAATTTTTAATGCTGCTGACGTGGCAGAGAGAGAGAGTGGCTGGCCTATTCTTATTATGGATGCTCTTAGTTAATTAACCTTACACGTCCAAGATTGTATTAGTAAATATTAATAAACATTTTATTTTGACATTTTCATCCATCCACTAATAAAAATCTCATTTATTTTTCATTATTTTTGGCAATAGATTCCATATTTCATAAACTTTATAGAACTCATATTGCATTATAAAACTAAATTTTAGCAGCATTGTCATAAAATTCATAAGTGACACATATTTCTTTTTGTGATGCTCCATTCTAAATGACACATTTCTAAAATTAGAAACATCACTCTCTCTACTTTTTCCCATCTCTTATTTTATTCTCTCCACTTAACTTTCAAAACAACACTACATAAAATTCCATGCAGAAAACAAAAATATTCCACTTAGAGTGGAACGGAGGGAGTAGTTAAATATTGACTAGTTCCACAACTAGGGATGCTAAACGGTTCTCCGGTTCTCGGTTAACCGAAATCGAAACCGGAACCGACCATTTAATTAAGGAACCGAAACTATTCTGGTTCCGGTTCCGCTACGGTTCCAACTTTTAAAATAAAACCGATTTCCGTTCGGAATCGGAACCGACCGGTTCCTAACCGCGAACTGGATTATAATTAAATTTTTTTATTTTTTTTATAATTTAATATACTAATAAACCTAATTTAATTGAATTAATTTTGAATTAAAGTAAAATAATTTAAAATATTGTGTGATTTTTAGATTTAAACAGTGCTAGATTTGCGAGCTCTGTTTTCGGAAGTATTTAAAATGTTTTAAATCATGATACTTTGAATCTACAATTATTGTTGTAATCCAGTTTTTATAAACTAACTACAATGAGTAGGACGTCTTAAGTTTGTTTTTAATTTCTAAAAGAACTTATACAAATACAATATCATTTCATATGATATAAATTTAACTTTAACAAAAAAAAGGAAAATGGAATTCAATTTTAAAACTCATTTTTTTAAAAAATTGCTAAAGTTTAGAATTTCATATTTTTGTATTAAAAAATTTCTAACATAAACTATATTATTGTATTGTTGGTTTGTATTCTTTATGTATTTATTTAAATTTTTCAGGTATTATTTGTTATATTTCTTGACGTAGGATTATTATTTTTTTAGTATTGAATTTATTTAAAATTATAAATAAATTTGGATTAAAATTACACATCGGTTCCGGTTCGGAATCGAAATCGACCGGTTCTTAACCGGCCAGTTCTAAACTGGAACCGTTCGATTTCGGTTTTAGGATTTACGAAAATTTAAAACCGGTTAACCGGTCCGGTTATTACCAGAACCGGCCGAATAAGCAGGCCTATGCACAACTTTAAAAATCAGTTAAAAAAAAACAATATTTTTTACATTTCGTCAGCAATTATGCGCCAATGAAAAAATCAGTCTCAATTATTTAAGCAAACGATATTATTTTCCATACGAATATACGACAATATTACGAATAACCTCCATTTAATTTTATTATTTAATCATAATACAGTAGTTAACTCATCGTTAGCAATAACCTCCTGATACAATTTCAGCACTTAATTATACAGTAGGAGTAATATTTACAACTGAAATTGCTGTTTCCATTTGAAGAGTGATTTCGATGCTTCTTAGGCTTGTCTCTCCCATTTCAGCACTTCTTTCCAACTCAAGGTACTTCTAATTGCGTTTCAAATTTCTCTATTTTTCAAACAATTTCTGCACTTCCCAATTCATTTCTGCAGTTTCCCTTTGCAGGAGCAACTATCCGGCAAATTGTATCCACTCGAAAATGGGCAGTGAAAGCAAGAGTTTGATCGAGAACAAGAAAAGTGCTAATTACAGACTTGCCAATATTTCAGGGTAATTTCAACAACTGTGATCCTACTAAAATTGCTGTATTTTTCTATCTAAGTTGTTTTCATTTTGCACCCATTTTGAGGCAGATTTAAGACGGATTTATTGGAGATTAATAGCAATGAGCCTAAGTTACATGTGTTGTTAATCCCAGGCAACCCAGGTGTATAATTATTTCATATTTATATGGACTGAATAAGTAGCTTTTTTTTCATTGTGTTTGAAATTGGGAATGGTTTATATGTTATGTAGGTGTTGTGTCATTTTACACAGAATTTTTGGAGTCATTGTATGAGCTATTGGGAGGGACTGCCTCTGTCACAGGCATGTAAAGATTTGATTTTTATGATCTTGTTTTAGTTTTTTAGGCCTTTTTTGTGGAAGCTGTGTTGATTGCTTGTTTGGTTTCCTTTGTGAAGGTATTAGCCACATATCGCAGTCGAAAAAGGTAACTAATTGCCTTGAGATTACCAAGTGATATTGATATAGTATGAAGTTTGAGTTTGATTTGTAGCTCAAAAGGAAGTAAATCATGACAATGCTCAGTTCTAGGATGATTTGCTTTGCACAATAATGAATGCTGTTTTTTGTTTCTTTTAGATTTTACAGAATACTATGTGATATTTCTCACATTTTGTGTTATTTCTTGCTGGATATCTTACTTTTATGCCTTTAAGTTGATAAAGATCGTCTATTAGAGAATACTTCTAATTGAAATCGGAAAATGGCATTGGATTCATGCCTTTTGTTTTATCAGGATTGGGAGTCTCGAAGGTTGTTCTCGTTAGAAGAACAAATTGATCACAAGGTAAATTCTCACAGTATTTTTATATCTCTGAAAAGAGCTTACTCACTCAAAACATGATTTGGTAAACAATGATCTGTAAATATTGAGCTGTTATATTGGATATATCCTTTCTAATATATACTGTGGTCTGTGGAATATGATGTTTCCGTTTGTTATGCCTAGATTCTGTCTTCTCTCCTTCTATGCAAGCCATCTCTGAAAATTAAATGGAATTCATGGCTCGAAACGGCTTTTATTCTTCCGTCACTTTTTTCCAGATAAGCTTTATTGAGCAGGAACTTCAAGATGTTGATATACCTATAATACTGGTAAACCTCGTGTTACATTTTCACATTTCCACCTTACAGCAAAACAAGTCTAGTTATTTTGAACGCAGTCTCAAGTACATTTATAATCTTCGCAGAATCTATGTCTAGCTCATACATTATTTAACTTTTAAAAGTTTCTCATTCTTCAATTGGTAGACCTTTAACGGTTGATGTTGAATTTGTATCTAAAGGTTGGCCATTCCATTGGTTCGTATATATCTCTTGAAGTACTTAAGAGATGTCACAGGAAGGTATGTAGTCAGCTTGTGTTTTTAAAATTAGCCTTTTGTTATCATATCATATTTTTCTTGACTCTGACGTATGTTTACTCTGTTAGGTTACATATTGCATTGGTTTGTACCCTTTTTTGGCTGTGAACACTGCATCCTCAACACAGACATTCATTAGAAGACTTGCAATGTATAGCTCTTCCTTGCGATGTAGACTTCTTCGATTTCTTTATTCCTTTGAGTTGCATTTGCATGTATGCATAATCATGTAAACCCATGCACTAATGGATGATTATAATTTATAATCTACGTTCTTTCAATAATTTCTCCAATGTGGATACGATAGTCGATTAACTGATGATATCTAGATTTAGAAAATGAACTTATGATCTAATAATATTATCAGGTCTCCAGCTCTATGCACTGCAGCTAGTGCCATCGGGGCCTTGTTTGGAGCCCTCCCATCGGAGCTCACAGGATTCCTTGTAAAAATATCCGTTGGGAAGTCATGGTCTTCTTCCGCTGTTGAGGCTCTATGCACACACGTTCTGAAGGTGCAGTCGTTTGCTAATCAATGGTTCTTATGTTACATGATTAGTTACATTGGTAGTTCTTTATCTTGATTCATCTGAGTACCCGAGCCCCTTGAGTCTAATCGTACTTTTTTTTACTCTGATTGATACGAGCCACTCTATTTTTGCTTAACAAACTCTCTTTTCCAGTATCATACGCTACGAAATGTGCTGTATATGGCAATGACCGAATTTCAGACAGTAAGTTTTTTTTTTGGCTCCCAACTCCAAAACAACTTTTTTATAATAATACAGGCATTATCATCTGATGTTTTCGTTATTTTTAACTGTGGCCGTCTCCACATGTAGCTACCAGAAAAACCAGATTTGGAATTCATCACGAGCAAAAGAAGCCAGATTGCTTTTCTTTTTGGCCTCGATGATCACTGGGGTCCTTTACAATTTTATGAAGAGGTAGTAGTTTGTTTTTGTTGCGCCCATTAGCTTATCAAAGTTTGCTCGTCATATATATCAACTTAATTTCCTGGCCCACTTAAGCAAATTGCACACATTTATTCGCTGATATCTCTCTTGTGCATATGTTAACTGACGCTTGCCATCTCTTGCTTGAATCTTACCCTTTTCTGTTTGGAAAAACACAGATGAAAAAACAAGTACCCGATGCAAGTCTTGACGTTGAACGCGAGGGTCATACTCACGCTTTCTCCTGCACTGCAGCTGGCTCGATATGGGTTGCTCAGCACGTCTCGAGTTTGATCAGGAACCACACACAACTTGCAAAAAGCAGTTGACATCGGCCTACAGGTTTTAGTCCTCTTTTTCGAGTTACATAAGGAAGACGTCTCTCATGTCCTTGTTTCGTATGCTTGCCCATCAACTACGCTAGTTTACGAGTTAATTAGCTCAATTTATCTCAAGTGTATTAGGATTAGATAAAGGTTCACACATTAAATCAAACATATGAAGATTCAAACTAACATGTGAATGAATGGACCACCAAAAATTTAATGCAATTCCAGCAACATTCTCACAGAATAATCTCCTTTTCACTTGTTTGTTTTCTTGCATTTCTGATAAAGATGATGTGCTACCTTTTTCTATTTTTATGTTGGGAAAAAGGGAAGTATTCACCTTTAATAGTTCACTATATATAACATAACTAGCTCATATCTTTTCATTTCATTTCATACTACCTTATTGTAGGACATATGCATATGACTCGAAATTATCGAATGTACCTTTTTTCGTTTTCTCCGTTTAATAATTCACTGAGTGGCTTGCTGGATGTTCGAGCGTGAGTTTACCTAGTGCACATCTCGGATTAGCGATTATGAATTTTTCTCGTCATGAAATAAAAAATCAACGGCTCCGTTCCAGGTTGTTTGTCTTGACAATGAGAGTTCAGAGATTTGGTGTTTTGCTAATGGTTTGAAATAATTGGTGCAGAGAGAGAGAGGAGAGGAAGACAACAACACCAAGTGTTTCCATCACTAGTATTGTTGCTGTCAAATGATAGTTACTGCACAATTTGAATTCCAAACCTATTTCATTTGTAGCAGGAAAATTTACATACAATGAAAAAAACTAGTAGTACTAATATTGATGGAATTTGACTATGTTTCTTCGTAGTTTCATTTTATGATAACAAATTTACCCGGCTGGGAAAATTTGTCAATGTGTACTTGTGTGAATAAAAGAGAGATTTCGGAAAAAGTGATTCAATTCACAGGTCTATTAAAATTTGAGACTAAATTATCTGACCTTACGGAATATGGGATCGTGGCATGCGGATTTTTTCGGAAAATGTGTTTGATGCGAATCATGTCATGAAATACTAATTCGATACAAAATCGGAATTGTCTTTCGTCCAAGTAAATCATTAATATAGTAAAGCAATTTGGACACATTCAAATGATAAACTCGTATCCTTATTTCAAGATTTTAAATGCGTAGAGATTAATCATATGCATAGAGAAAAGAGAATTTTGCTGGTGATTTTCTATCACATTTTACTTGTAATTTTACTCAAGGAGTCGGTGTCCTATCTAACATTTGGTTTAAGCAGTTGGTTTCATGATAGGTTAAATATTTCTTATATTTATAAATTTGCTTAGTCTCAGTAAAAAAAACAAAAGGGTTAAGAAAGATATATTCAAGATTCACGGTTCATCCATCACTCTACTTGATTCTCTTAATTTTAAAAAGGATAAAGGCGATAATAACAAATTAATTGGCCAAATAATAGACTAATTAGATGCCTAATATGTACATAGATAAATAGATTCTTATTAAATACTCCTACTAGTATCATACTTTGATTCGGCATGTTTTAAAAAATAAAAAAGAAAGTAAATAACAAAATCTGGTCAAGAGGAAAACGTTTATAAGTACATTGATTTTATAATAATAATATTAATAGATGAATTAGCGAATTATAAATTTTACTAATATTTATTAAAAATAAAATAAAATAATCAGTTAAAGATGGGTATTAGTAAATAGCATCATAAATGCACAAACACAGTTGATTCCTTCATTTTTTTTTAATTTTATCATGGTAATTAGTAAATCAGAAAACAGAAATTTTCTTATTCAACTGCATTAATCATTAATCATTAATATTAAACGCAAACACATCGTTAATTACATTGACATTTTTTTGTCTCTAGAAAACTCACTCCTCAAACAGAAGAAGAAGACGAAGAAAACGAATCGGTAGCAATTGAAGAAGCAGAAGAGGAGCTGTATTCATCCATCACCAAATCCACAAAGGCATCAACTATGTATCCATGGTTGCTCTCATCGTTCACTCTGAGATACCACTCCAGCAGCGCCTCCAAAAACCCCCAATCCCTCTCCCCGCCGCCCTCCACCATCTCCGCCATCGAAGCCCTAAAATCCAGAAACGGATCCCTCGAATTCACCGCCACCACCAACACCGAGCCTGATTCTCTACCTCCGCCGCCTGATTCTGCCTCCGCCAGCGCGGAACTCGTCGCGCCGGCCTCGAAGAAGAGGCGCTCCGATCTCAGCGCGCTGGCCACGGCGGATTCTCGATTTGAGGCTTCGTGTTGGTGTGGATCAGGGGCGCGGAAGGAGCGTGTTCTCGGGGAGGTGGCGCAGCTGGGCCACGACCACGACGACGCGGCGGCGGTGGTGGTTATTTCGCTGGATTTGAAGGGAAATGGGAATTTCATGTTTGTGGGAAAATGGTGGGTTTGAAATAGTGCATCATTGGATATTATAGGAGTTTTTTTTAGTGGGGTCTACTAATTCAAATTTTTATTATTATTTAATCATATAATGTGGTTAATACTCCATCCGTCCGCCATTAGAAGTCCCGGTCACTTTTGAGCACTCGTTTTGTAAAAATGATACGGAGTAATAAATAGTTAAAGTGGAGAAATGACAAAGTAAGAATGAGAATAGTGTTGAGAAGAGTCTTCTCTACATTATTCTCTCTTTTACTTTACGATTTCTCCACTTAAACTATTTATTATCATTTTTACAAAACGAGTGCCCAAGAGTGACCGGGACTCCTAATGGCGGACGAATGGAGTAGTCTTTAAGGTCATTTACTTCAATAAAAACTTGGTATTCCTCCGTTTCATTCAAGATGTCCACATTTTTTAGTGGCACAGGATTTTAAGAATTGTTAAGTGAGTATATAGAGAGAAAAAAAGGTAATTGAATATTTTAACATAGAGAAAGAGATTTTTTTTTCCCCTAAATATACATAATGAACATCTTGAGTGAGACAAACTAAAAAGAAAATGTAGACATCTTGAGTGAATCGGAGGAAGTATTTTTCACGAACTTAAAATGTGGCAGTTGATATTATTGAAATTATATGTCTTGTAGCGAATTTCAACCAAGTTTAGTTTTCTCGTTGACTTTTATGTGCCGCATCGAATTATATAGGTGAAAAATCCGTTAGTGTAATAAATGCCTTCTCTTTAACAGATGTAAATGACGACTTTTTGCACGTTACTTGATTTTGAAAAAATTTCCCCAAATTTGTTAGAGATTCCAAATCATGGAAATTCACAGCAATGCGAATTCATGCTTCCATCGTCCCACAAGAATATGCGCTTTCCAATTTTAGAAACTCTTTTCTCTCTAATGAGGTGGAGCTCATTCTCCACTAACAATACTTTAATTACTTGGTCTCTCTACTTCCCTCTTACTTTACCAATTTTGCATTAAAACTCGTGCTCAATCCAAAGTGCATATTCTTTAGGGGACGGATGAAGTAATATTTATGATCAAATTTCAAATTCGTGTAAAATACTCCCTCAGTCCCATTACATGTGACACATTTCTTATGTGCACAGTTTTTTAGGTAGTGGTGTTTAGAACTCCCTCCATCTCAACTAAGTTGAAACAAAATTTTTGGGCACGGAAATAAAAAAATGTGTTAAAAAGTAAGAGAGTGAAATAAAGTGGGAAAAATAAAGAGAGAGTAAAGTAGGCGATGAATAAAGTATGAGCGATTAAATGTTTTTATTTTTTGTCTAAAGGGAAATGACTCAACTTAGTTGGGACTAATGGAGTAAATGAAGAGAGAATAAAGTAGAAGTGAGAAAAAATTACAGAGAAAAAATAGGAGAGATGATAAAGTAAAGGGGAGATCGAATGCTATTTTTTTGTCATATAAGGAAATGTCACACTTATAGTGGGACGGCGCAAAAAGATATACACCCCACTTATAGTGGGATGGATGGAGTACTAAATTTCAGTCAAATTTTGTACTTTTAAGGACCAATTAGTTATACTCCATTCGTGCTATAAGAGTATGCATTTTTGGTTCTAACACGTTTTAATACACAATTCGTAAAGTAAGAGAAAGATAGAAAGAAAAAGTAATCAAAGTACTGTTATTGGAGAATGGATCCAACTTTATTGGAGAAAAGAAAAATTTTCAAAATTATAAAGTACATATATATATATATATATATATATATATGTCCATGATCAATTGAGATTTTTTAGGGTAATTGAGAAATGAGATGCAATATCAGCCACTCATTTTTATTAAATGAGTGGTCCAGATTTTGCCACATAAAAATTATTTTTAAATTAGTTTATTATGAAAGGGTAGAATGGTAATTTCATGATTTTAATTAGATTCTTAAGCTTGTGCTATTCAGCTGCTCATCCTCACAAAACTCATCCTAACTCAGACGAGTCCAACCAGCTCCTTCCTCGCCGGAGACGCCGTCGGAGGTGGAATCCCTAGCTTGTCGTCGGACGCCTCAAGCAGATAGCCTAGATCCGGCCACGATTCGTCGGAATCCGATACCAATTCGACAATTCCTTCCTCAACCCCTCCGGATTCGCCGCAATCCGACGCCGATTCGACGATTCCTTCCTCAGCTGCTCCAGATCCGTGACCGGAAGTGGGAGATGCAGTGATTTCCTCATCGAAGCCCTTCATGAACAAGTCGAGGTCGTGGATGGAAGTGCAGAGATCGTAATCCTCGTTGATTCTGTCCAGCAGATCCTCCCTCGGCCGCTTCACCTCCGGCGAGTCAATCTCCTCTGCCTTGTCTCTGTTTCGGCTCTGGCATTTTGAATTCACGCAAACGGAGAGGGGATCTGGACTGACGACAGCTTCGGCGTCGATTCTGATAGAGCAGCAACTTGGAGAAACGATGGGTTTCTTGAGCTTGGGTGTATCTAATTTTGTGAAGGTGTGTTGGAGATCTAGGATCTGTCCAATTTGTGATAGAAATCGAGAGAGAGAGGTGTTGGGGATGAAGAAGGTGGGAGAGAGAAGGCAGTTGGTGAGAGAGGGAAGAGAGTTTGTTCTCGTTTCCAGAATGAGAGTTTTTCTGCCTTTTTTAAATTTTAATGTCAACTACATAACAATTCATGTCAACTATTGTTATTGACATCATTTATACGTAAAATGTTGCTGTTGACATCATTTATACGTAATAACGTTTGATGTTGACATCGTAGTTGACATATATAACGTTTGTTGTTGACATCGTAGTTGACATAAATAACGTTTGTTGTTGATATTGTAGTTGACATAATGTCTCTGTAGTTGACATCACGCGAAAATGACATAAATACCCCCTTGTTGACATAAACTAGACACTGTTGACATTGAGCCAAAATTATGAATGAGTGGCTGAGATTGCATCTCAATTCTCAATTAGGCCCAAAAATCTCAACCTAATATATATATATATATATATATATATACACTCTTGTTGGCCGAAATAAAATGTAAAGAGTGTAAACTCTAATGGTTTAGGTTTAGGGTTTAGTTTTTCAGGTTATAATTTGATTATTAAGAGTACACACCTCTCGGCTTCATTTTTACATCCAAAAATTACTCCGTTCTTCTCAACTAAAGTAATCCATTTCTTAGCCAACACAAGATTTTAAGAGTTATTGATTAACGTATTTATGTATTTAATTGGAGAGGAAAAATGTGGATATAGATATTAAATAGAGAAAAAAAATAATTAGAGAGAGAAAAAGTATTCGAATGTATCAGTTGGAGAGAGTAAATCATTTTATAATTTCTAAAAAAAACATGTTACCTTATTAACGACATATTAAAATGAGAATGTATCATTTTAGATGAGACATAGAGAGTAATTAGCAAGTGTTGGTGCAATTTGAGTAAACTTTAGTACTCGCAAAAAATGCAAAAATAATAGAGGAATTAAATAAAATCATACAACAATAAATATGAAACAAAATAGAAACAGTACAATTTGCTGTTGTATTGAAGGTTAATTTAAAAATTATACATCAATCTAATAAGAAATCACTAGGTGCAGATATTTTACAAGTAAGAACAAATGATGTTTTTCCAAAATTTTCATGTGGAGGATAGATAAATGCGTTCAAGAACACAAGAATTATGATATTAACAAGACGTTCGTTGATTTTCACACACAAGAAATCCCATTACCGATACGACATAGGAGTAGTTCGCAAAGAAAATAAAGCAGAATAAAAGATACAAGAAATCCACGAGAGGAGATATGAGATGGCTTTTCAGGCATTCACCCATACAACTTCCATCTTAAGACGATGGGATAACTATCAATCAGAATATGGTCAATTAAGACCTTCATATCTTACACTAGAAATAGGTTCCTTCAGGTGGCTGGACGAGCTTGCGGTTGTGTGGAGCAGCCATCTCCTTCTTCAGCTGTGTCAGTATGTCCTCCATTGTGTACTCCCTCTGCCAATTCGCTAGAGGCCCAAACTTTTTGGGTTCGACCTGGACCATGAATGTCGTATATCATAAGCATGTGCTTTTCCGGGTTAAAAGTATCCAACACATCACATTTGCTCCAGATGAAGTAAAAACAACAAATACACCAGTCCTTATCAAACGATATAAGCGGGATTTACTATGCACCTTCAGAAACTGTAGGCAAATGTTATTGAGAATTGGTCCAGATATCAATTTCACTTTTATCATTCATTCAATAACTAAATTACGCCTTAAGAAAAACAACAGTGTTGAGAAGACGAGCTAATTCTAGCTGGTAACACTCCTCCCTCGAACCAATAGGTTAGTGGAAGGTGGGTCCTACTTTTATGCTATATTGGTTTTATAATAAAATATGAGTGGAATGTGGGTCCACTTACCAAAAAGAGTAAAAGTGAAATGAGATATATATTGGTGGACGAACGAAAAAGAAAAAATGAGTCATTTAATGGAGGCCAGAGGGAGTATACATAAAATAAAATAAAACTTAGCCTTGAGTTGATTGTATCTGTACCACTCCAGTTTCATGGTTTACACTAGTCATGTTAATCCGGGAATGGAAACGAACACTGGGAGGCTTCTCTGGATAATCTTTGTCACAAAATAGCTTCAACTGATATATGCGTCCCTCATGCACAGACTGACAGCAAAAGATAATGCAAAATTAGTCCTTAGCATTGCAATCACAAACAGAAGTAATGGTCACAATAGTTCTAATATATACAGATGTACATATCTTGTTGTTCTCAAAATCTTGACCTGATCTACTGCAGAAGTAATGGTCACAATAGTTCTAATATATTCAGTGTAGAAGTATGGTGGTGACTACCAAATTGAGCAACTCTGAGGTAGAAACAAAAGCTAGATTTTAAAGAAAGAGCAATCTCAAGGAAACAATTTCCTTATGTAGATCAAGAAAAAGAAAAATCAATAATGCCTATTGATACTGTCATACTACTAATCAAATAAACTAGCAAAGGAGTTTGTAAATTACATGAGGCATGTGGGAATTTCAAACTACTATCTTCATACCAAATCACATTTGAGAACCAATATACAATGCATAAAAAAGGAATTTATGCTTAAACCTATTTTACAATCATGCATAAGCAAAGGATATACTCACATTGTGAGGACCTATAATGGTGCCAGTCCACGAGCGCATATAGATATCATCCCCATCATCCATTCCATAGCTTACAGTACCATCACCAATTCCCTTCTCACCACGCTCAAGTTCCTCCAACAACCTGAAATTTCGAGGAACTACAAAAATGTGGAATGATTAGAATGCCAGTTTCCTTGTTCTAACCCAGCAAACGATCACCTAAACAGCTACAACAGGCATAAATTACAAGAGAGTGATAAGGAGAGATCCATTATTCAGCTATTCACACATGATCTGTATATCTCTGTAACAAATCCTTTGAACATTTAATCGAACAAATCACTTCGAAAACAGATAGCAGAAACACTTTGGAGTCCACAACTCATTACAAGATACATCGATCGATGACTCATTTCGTGTCTTCAATTCATTAATAGCTTTCACTTAGTGAATCAAAGAGCAATGGCAACTATGATCATATCAAACGCAAAGGAACCGCATAAAAACATTCATAAGCACTTCACATTCAACTCGATTGCGCGACCACAGCCTTACGAAATCATTCAATGTCTTCACACCTCGAGTAGGAAAATTCAAGTCGATAAACAAATCCACATAAAATCAATGGATTGAAGTTCATAATCTTGAGAAACACAACTAGGCGAGATACAAATACTCTAGTGTGATGAAGGAAAATGACGTGAAAATGTAAAATTTATCATCATATGATTAAATTTCTCGCAACACAAGGAAATAAGATTAACAAACCCATAATTTTAGTTCTAATTTTATTATAGACAAAGGAAAAAGAAAGGAGGAGGATGAAAGAGAGAAAATAGTGTACAAATTTTTCCTTTGGGGTATTTTCATCCAAAAAAAGATCAAAAAGTGAAAAGAACCTTAAAACGTGCATAAATACAAATATAAGGACCGCAAATGATATTTTACAAATATAGGGACCGCAAACGTTCGTCGTGATAAGTATAGGTCTTAAGCATGTAATTCACTCAAAGAAAGAATAGTAAAAGTTAATAGTAATAAAATAATAGGATTTGTGTTAACCAATAAAAGTCAATAAACTAAAATTGGATTCAAATAGTTGAAACTGGATAAAATGGAAATAAACTTTAAAATCTATAGTACTCCACATCATTTGTTGTGAATAACTGAATATCAGTAAATTCATTATTTTTCCGAATAGATTCGTAATCAATGATTCCATATCTCATAAATCAACTACTCCATTTTCTTAGAATTCGATTCATCGTTGTTTATAGCATTAACATATTGGGGTTGTAGTCGAATTACGGAAAACGTGAAGGACTTGTAAATAATTATTAGAAAGGAAGTAGGAGTATAAAAGCTGTACTGTGAAATCTCTAAATTAATTCTTCACACACTGCAGAGAGAGTTACGCACCGTCACAATCTTCAGGTGATTTACATTTACTCCATTTTGCTTATGTAATTTTTTCACAAGTGAGTTTGTTGAATGTTTATGATTTTGTTGATTTTGCGCTATTGGATTATTGCCTCTATTCATTCATGGATTCGTATATTTAGTAAATTTTTCGTTGTTCTTTTATTTGGATTAGTGCTGTTTAGTCGCACAAATTAGTGGTGGAAGCTTTCAAATGTATGGTCAAATGCATATGAGTACCGTGGGAAAGTTTTGAAGAGCTCTTGTGTGACTTAAGTGTGTGTTTTGGGGGTGGAATTTTGTGTTGATGTTTTGAATTTATACATGCAACCATGTTAGAATTGGATTTAGTGATGCTTTTTTTTCAATTTTGAATGGTTTTGGTTTGTTGATAGATGTTGCAATTTTGAATCAGCAAAGAAAAATAGATCAAGAAGAAAAGGAGGATTATATTCTAACTTGCTTCTTCTTTTACCATCCAAACGCACACGAATCTCTGATACGGGGTACTACTCTCCAGGGTCTTCAGATCGGAGAGCAGTGGCTGAGAGTTGTAGTAGTGTGCAATGTGTGTGTGAGTTGAGCTAAGAGAATAGCGAATCAGTTTATTATTTATTGCTTCAGAAACGTAATGTTTTGGTTGCCTGTGTTATATACGACTTATCAACTAACTCTTCTCACACCACTTAACAATCTAAAAACCTAACTGTCTTGCCCAATGACTTATGTATTTTGTTGCATCTTGCATGCTGCTTGCAGACCTATGTGTGTGTAATTATACATGTGATACAGGTTCGGAGGTATTTTATTAGTTTGGTAATTCTTCTTGTTGTATCTTCCAGATGTCATTGCATATTGGAAACCTATCAGCTGGCACTCGTATAGATGACCTTCAACGTGTTTTCCGGAAGTTTGGTAGGTGTACTGTAAGGGTGAAGGACAAGTATGGGTTTGTAGTTTACGATTATCCTGCCGGTGCTGAAAAAGCTCTTAAAACACTTTGTGGGACAAGGATTTGTGGTCAGGCCATAACAATATCATGGTCTAAACGGCAGCCTCATAAATCTCAAAGGCCCCCCACTGGGGAGAAGTTGAACGAGCAACCACATAGAAAGTACTCAATGAAAGAATACGCTCATCGAAGGTCGACCTCATATGGTCGACGAGAGAAAGAGTTGAACCCTCACAAAGCAGATGTCGAACTTAGAACTGATTCTTCCAACTTAATCTATGAATCAACTAGGCACCGTCCAGATGATTCAAAGCCTTATGTGAGAGAAAGCAGTCATACTTCTCCGACTGTTCATCATGGGATAGGAGATGGTAGAAAGAACCATGTGAATGTTAGTAGGTGGGATGAGCCGGCTATAGACCCCTTAAGTGAAATTTATTTGGAAAATAACTTGGACTTTGACCGTTATGAGCCTCATGACAGTGATGGTAAAAAGGAATTGGATGAGCGATCTGACATATCTCATTTGGTGGGTTCATCTTCTGTCAAGAAGGTCCAAGATAGAAGAGGGCTTTCCTACAATGAAAAATCTCAAAAGAGTTGCTGTATTTGTGGGGAGTTGGGCCACAAAAGGAGCAACTGCCCACTAGAGCCAAAGAGGCATGTCTCTGATTGTCAACCAAGGCCACATCAGAGTGGTGACACTTTTCCCCTCAGTAGTCAGGACAGTGACAGGAAGCCAACAACTTCAAAAACCAATCTGAAATTGCTGAGGCGTGGAGATTCTTCCACTCAGGAAATTGCTCCTAGAGGTAGGGGGAATGAGTTCAAAGATAAAAAAAGAAATTGGAGGGATTACGAAAGTCAAGATAAAAGTCATTTTCAGAGAGCAATAGGTCCATCGTCATCTTCAATCCACTCTAATGATAATTCATCCAGATCACAGTCACCTTCTAGATCATCTCAACCCTCATCACGGTTCAAGTTGAAGTCAATACATCCAGAGAAATTTTCCTTACCTTCTTCTTATGGATCTTCACCTTCACGCCATTCTGGATATAAAACCTTAAAGTCACCACGGTCTAAAGCTGGGTCAATGTCGCCTACCTCTTCATTATTACCTAAAGAAGTCAATCATAGTGTATCTCCCTCTCCAAATAAAGCTCAGGGAAATTCCAAGGGCTCTTTGGCAAATGTTGTTGCCTTTCAACAATGTGCGGATTTATTCGAAGAGGAAACACAGTTGGTGATGCCAAAGGATTCATCTGGAAAGGATAATAATCTTTGGCATTCTTCTTCCAAGGGCTCACTTGAGTCATATGTACCACTTTCAGATGGTGATGGGCATATTGTTGATAATCTATCTCTGCACTTGATGAAAGGGATAAGAGATTCACAACTTGAGCGACATGTAGCTGCAACAGAATGTAACAATCAATCAATTTTGAATGCTTCCAGAGAAGCGAGAATGTCGTTAGAGGAAGTACACATGGTTATGAAACATTATGGCTTGCAACTCCCAGAGGAAAATGAAAAGGACTTACCTGTTGAAGTTTATTTTGGTTCCGCCCGCTTTTGGCCTTGGGAGATGATTTACTATAGGAGATTAAAGAAGGGTCCTATATCAGCTGAGAACTATTCAAGGAGAAGTGCTCAGAATGCTGAGTATGGAATTGTTGACAGACATGTTAGAGGCAGCAGTGGATGGGGAGAACTTCATGAAAATTCTTGAGTACCTTTTTCTGTGGTTAGTGTTTCCATTGCTCTTGAACAGTATAAGTGCATTGTTTTTATCATTCAGCTGTATAATAAATTGTTCTGAAATATCCTACTGAAGTTTTGATAGGCACTGGCAGGTACAGTATATCTCTTCTCGCCTTGTTCTTAAGCGTGTTGCTGAAATTCATTTAGAAACCTGGCGTCATCTTTCATCATGCTGTCATGGGATATGACATGACACACAAGACTTGTAGGTTTCTCCTGGTTATAATTGCTATCAAGTAAGGGTTTTTCTTTATATCGGCTGTAAAACTTCTAGTCATGGTTATAATACACGTGTACTGCAGCATAAATCTTGTTTTTTTGAGTCTTAACAACCAAAATTAGTCGTCTGACTTTTGTTGGGAGCTCTTTCATTTTGTTATGCAATAACTTTTTCTGCTAAGCTTGTCTCGTCCAGGAGGTGAGGGAGTTTCCATACATACGACCGTAGCTCGATTCCAATATCGCATCTTGACCTCAATATCATCAATTTTGGTGGGATATTAACCTTACTATTCATAATATATTTTAATATATAACTCAGGAAGATCACAGACAATTGCCATCATTTTTAAAGCTATCTTTGGCGAATCTAACTTAATAATACTAGAGTTGAACACTTGGCTAAAGAAACTTTATGGTTCTCTGAATCATAAAACACTGTTTTTGAGTTTCCTTGGTTTGCTTGGAACCATTGGTGATAATGCCGTAGCATTCTGACATTTAGAAGATGTAGGTGCAGTCATTAGCTACTTTTTTCTGTGCAAAAATGTTTTCTATTTCATTTCATGGTTTAGCTCAAAGTATATGTAGTATCTTGTGGGGAATTACACTTGTACTGTCCTTATGTTAAATCTTTCCCGTGTATTAAGTCTATTTACTTGTACTTGAAAGATGAACTTATTACTTTTTTGACATAAGCCATATCTTGTTTGTATAGAAAATCTGTGTAAGATGATAAGATCCAAGATGTGTCTGGCGTGTGTGTGTTTGTGATTTTGGTGAAGGTTGCACAGATTCTTACGAGAAAGCATTATATGGTGCTTCCTGCTTTCTTATTAGTTTCCCTTGAATGGGATCTGATTTCTTCTAAGAATGCGTGACAGATTCTTTTATTTGGCTTCACTTTTACGTGGATCTGTCATTTTGCAGTAAAACTGGTTTGACTGTTTCTCTAGCTATCACGCCTTCAAAATCTGTTAGAATTTTTTGTAGATACTTTTACAGCTTTTTTCTAGAAAGCTCAATATCCTCTAGGAGTCGAGAATTTCTATATTCTTGTTCTGATACAGGACACTGTCTTTGTAATTCCAATATTCTTTACTCTTAATTCAGTTTAGCTTTATAATTTCTGATAAAAACACTTATCTGGAAAAGAAAGTCCCTGGAATATTTTGAAAAAAGAGGCAAATATTTGCAACAACCAATCATCAAGAAGACACTCATCAATATATAGCGTATTAGCGTTTGGAGCACTGACCAGAGAGTGAGGCTTCTGTTGGCACATCAAATGGCTGCCAGAGCAGATGTCTTGAGGGCTTGAAGGTGAAAACTGAAATTACATTTGAGCAAAAACTGAAATCGGTATATTCTAATGCAATGGGTTGAGTTGGTGCAGGTCTATCAAAGACATTTCTTATCACCCAACCCATATTCTATGTACCCAAAGCCGCTCCCCTGCAGTCAGGCATGGCTATTGGGATGCAAACCATTGCTATCCTTGGTGTAAGGCAATGAAAGGAAATTCCGTGGCTGAAGCAGAAGAACATCTGAACATGTATTTGTGGTGCAGTCACAGTAGGTAACTTACAAACTTGAAAATTGTTTTTTGTCGGTCTTTATTTTATTATTTCTAGTTTTCCATTGCATGTAACTTACAAAATCCTCTTGCAACATATTTGTCTATAGAATTTGAAGATTTCTCATGTAGTATGAATTAGATTGTGGTTTTTAGTCTTTTGACCTAACTTACTCTAACTCGCACTGACTTAAAAGTCAAGAAAGGGCAGTATGGCTCCTACTCATTTTCTTAGACATATTAGTCAGATAGACGTCTAATTCACAGATGAGGGGCATAGGGCGTGAAGAGAGTATCAATTTTTGACCGTCTGTAGTTGAGATTGCATTTAGATTGTTGAAGTCAACTTTGAGTCCATTCTATTATTACTCTTTACAGTTTATTTGGTGTAAATTAATTATAGTTTAGTAAATTGAAAATGTGAACAAAATCATATGAAGAATCAAAATTATGATTATCTTAGTTTATGATATTCCTTTTTTCCGTGTCTGGGTTAAGAACTTGACGATGGATTTAAAATCTATACTGGGAGTTCCATTGGTGATTCTTTGAACTGATATGGATTTGAATCCATCACCTTGATTTTGAACTATTTTTTACAGTGATTTGAGTGACTTTTAGCCATTAGTTCTATCCATTTAAAATCTTTGCATTTCTATTCTAAATCTATCCATCTGACAAATCTTCTTCTATGAGGTGACATTGCATTAGATAGCTTCTTTAGCAATGCATTGATTTCTTTTTATGAACCATCCTTAGTTTGAATGCTAAAGAAGCACAGTTAGTTCCATATGGTTTTTCCAAATACTAAATTTTACTTTGATAGCAAGCAGGCCACTAATTTAAGTTGGTCATTAACCTTCTTAAGGTAATAACATGGAACCTAATCCATTGGTGAACATTAACATAGTGTGTAATGCCTTATTTATTCAATTTTGCTACATAAATAAATTTAATAGTGAGTTTGCGGGATCACAAGTAAAAGTCCAGTTCAAGCCTCAAGGGAACTGCAGTTAGTAGCTTGCTTTGGTTCTATATTAATTTAACTGCTAATAAAGTTATCTCAGTCCTTCAGAAAATGTAGCATTACTTTGAAGGCTTGGATTTGTATCACTATATTGCAGTTTCTGCTCTGAAAGTGTTTCAACTCCAATCGTCTGCACTAAATGTCACAGTAAAAAGAATGTTATCTGAAATGTTAAGTTTAATGATCAACATGCACACTAGAAGGCTGTATTAAGATGATAAACAATAACCGTGTAATGCTAAATACAGTAATAAATGTAATTTCGACAATGTGTATCTAATGATCTGATAGACCAATTTTGTGTTATCAACAGTTAAATAAAAAATGCATAGGATATAATCAATGTAAATAATTAAAAACACTTGATAATGATTTAAATTGTAACAGGGAAACTATGGAACCCACACTAAATTTTATGTGTAGACAATTGCTACTCTAAATTTAGTGCTGCACTATTCACCCGTACTAATATAGCGTGTGATTTAGTTAACGTTGGAATAGTTTAGCGCCTTTGATAATTTAGTGCACCATGGAGTTTTCATGAGTGTACCACATTTATTTAAGCTGCACTATTCACCCGTACTAAATAGCGTGTGATTTGTCTTGTTTTCATGTTATTTAAAGAAACATTTTGCTTTTGTCTCACAAAAACTATGAGGAAAACAGGGAAGAGTTAGGTGGTGCATGAGTTGGATAATCTGCTGCAGTGCAGAGAATAATGAACATAGCAAAACCACCAAAACAGAGAAGAAAAAGACTCTAAAATAGCATAATATAAATGGATAGTGCCTTCGAAGAGGCCACACCTCCAATGAGGGCAATAAAAGACTCCAACTTCAAATAAAACTCTAGCAATGAAAGACATAAATAAACTCAAATTAGGAAAAGATAAAGTACTAACTAAAGACTCCTTAAAGATAAACTCAAAACAAGTAAGGATAATCTAAAGATAAATATTGATTATTATCTAAACTAATCCACAAATGATCGTGCTGTGTGGAACATCGTGCGCTGTGCGGAGTAGTTTGCGACGTGTTAGGGGTATGTCATGTGGTTGGGTGGGCGACAGGAAAACAGATCGTGTCTCCTGTATAATTTCTACAAACTTGACGTCAATCTTGTTGAAATTGGCGTTGAGTTGTACAGCCTTCTCCAATCCATTAAGCTGAGCTTCCGTGCTATGAGTGGTAACCATCGTTCACTGCACCAATTGATAAGAGTAAAGGTGGAGGAGATGGATATCAGCTGCGAAGAACAAGGATATAACAAAACCACCGAAAATTGAAGGAAAAGACTCTACAAAGTAATACTCAATCCGTCCCACTCAAAGTGTCACGTTGTCCTTTTTCGGATGTTCCACTCTAATTGACATATTTCCTAAAATGGCAACATCACTCTCTCCTCTTAACTCATAAAAACACTACATAAAATCCTGCTTTGAAGGGGAAATGCTTCACTTAGAATGGGACGGAGGTAGTATAATATAAATGAAGAGAAAAAGAGTACACGGTAACGCCTTCAAAATGGCCACACCTCCAAGGAGGGCAACACACGGCAATATCGACAACAACTAAATTTCTGGACACTTTAAACTGAAAAACATAACCTTATTTATACTCTAGTAAAGACCTAAATATACTCAAATTAGGAAAAGATAAACTACTCTCTGAAAACTCCTAAAAAATAAAGTCAAAACAACTAAGGATAAATATTGATAATTATCTAAACTAATCCACATGATTTTACCAGCATTACCCTCTGATATATCTTCTTTTTTCAGATATCCTTATTTATGCAAAATACATCCTCGTAAAAATCGTTGTAGCTAATGAGTTAAGTAGTTCCCAGACAAATGATATTCAGATAAGTGATTTAAGTCCATATTAGTAGTCCTGAAAATTTTCTCATGAATAGTCCCTGTCATTGATTTGTCAAATCAAGTTGTCATAGCTAGTAAATGCATTAATTTAATATATGTTGGTTGGTATAATAAACCTTTTGATGTTAATAGTTCATGCACATCTGTTCAGTGGAAAAGTATAACAGGGGAATAGAAGGAAATAAAGAGGATTATGGGAAGTAATAGGAATAGTAGATGAATCATTGACGATAGATACATGTGCCTTGTCATCAAATCCGAACTGCTCTCAGTAAACTAGGACTTGAAGGGTGATGAAACCTTAACTGACTGATACGAAAGTTACAGGTACTTCATTATTTGAGAAGGTAGGAAGAAAGAAACTCATATATTCAAACTGCAGAGAGCTGATCTCCCATAGGTATAGTGCAAAGCCAAACGGAATTTCAAGTGTTCCGATTACAATGGACGCAGTAACTCAGTTCACTAGCTTCTAGCTAATTTTCTAGCCTGAATCTAGGCAACATATGTTTAGGTGGAGAAGAGGAGTGTGTTAGGCAGTAACATCTTTTGAAAACATTTGTGTTCATAATTTGTCGCAACAGTTCATAGTATGATTCACTTTGTTATTTGAGTGGCTGAGTTAAGTCATTTAGGATCACCGAATAAGCTATGTTAGTTGACTTTGCAGGTAATGTGCTTTGGCGGGGAAGCTTTTCTCATCTCTAGCTTTACTCCTTTCAGTATAAAGTTAAGAATTCTATTTCATCTTTTTCACTCCATCACGAAAATTTCATATTCTATTTGCAATACTGTGTTATGACGTAATCCTCCTTGTTCTCCCTCAACCATCTCAATTACTCTTGCATTTATTTGGCTTAAATGGACTCCCAATCTTGTATAGCCTACTTTCTTTGAATGCTCAAGCGAACCAACCTCATTACAACCCAGGTGCATTTACCTAATTAGCCTTCTCTGGTCTAACACGCCTGTAATAACTTCACATGCACATAATTTTTGTGTGGCGTCTTTCATTGATTGCGTTGCTTACTTGTAATATTGACTTTGAGCTACTTATAAAGATATTTAAGATCTTAGGATTACCACAAGTGAGCTGGCTAATTTTGCTATCCATCGGTTGTTGGCGATGATATCTAAGGTGTCATAAAGACGTACTTCAAACTGAAATCCTTCCGTTTTTGACAATTTTCTTTATTTACTCTTTTTTAATGTGCCTCCTTTATTGCAGAGTTACTGCCATTTATGAACACATTGTAGTAAAAATTGCATTAGCATGATTCTTTCTTCTGTTCATATAATATTTTGATTAGGATGCAATTAGTTGCAGTTAATGAATAAGTCAATATTGCCAATGATGGCGTAGTTAAAACATTTTCATTTTAGGTATTTTATGAGAACAATGTTACATCAATGCAAAACATAACTTTCACATTTTTAAATGTGGTAATGTGGCATCATTTTCACTAATTAATAGGCTGAGTCTGCTCTTTTTTGTGGGTTCAAGAAATCAAAACTTATTCTCTTACAATTATTATTACCACTTGTAAGCTTTAGCCTCTCAGTAACAAGTAATGCTGAATTGTCTTGCTGTGGTTGGTAGAATTCACACACACAGAAAGAGAGAGAGAGTAAATAAAACTTTGTTATGCATAGCCATGGCAATCTGCTTCCTATGCTTAATAGAAATGGACCAGAACTAATTTAAAAAGGGAGAAATAAAAGTAGCACTATTAAGGCTCCACTCCTCCTTGTACATGCCGGTGGAGAAGCGGAGCAACAATAGTGCTACTAGCTAACTACCTCTGGAAATAACTGCATTCTGATTTGATTCTTTTTTCTTTTTTTGAAAAGTAACTGAACTAAAGCAGAATCTTTAAAATTTCCTTATTCCTGTTTTGGAGCCACTGGTTTCTAATTCTTGTTGTTTTTGGTGGTGGAGGTGGCGGTGTCATGGAGGAAGTCGAGCAGCACAGTGCTCTTGCACTGGGGGCACCTCGGATCCTCCTCCGACAGCATCACATACATGAGGCAACGGGGGCATCCCACCAGCATCATCGAGTTCTCCTCATGGCCCTCCAAGTAGCGGAACTGATCCTCCTGGTGGTTCGCCTCCGACGAGACACATGAGCTCGTTGGCGAAACAGACGGTGAGCGCCTCCTCGGAGACTCCTCACTAACGCGGCGCCCAGCCCTCGGCGGGGACAAGTTCAACTTGAGATCAAGCTTCGCACCGTTCCTTCGGCTCATCGTTTCAAGGTTCGTCCGTTCGCTTTACCTTTGGATCAAATAGACGAAAATATATATTACCGATATGAGTATGAATGGTATAGTCGATGGAGTTGCTACACACACGTTCGGAGAATTAGATATACCTGAAGGTGTCGAAAGTCGCGCAGCTTCTATACGGTGGTTGTGGCCAGTAGAGTCAGCAACTGCCACAACATGAAGTGGCTGGGGTTGTTGGCTTAGGAAGTCTAGGACCATGGTACATATATATAGGAGAAAATATAATGGGATTGATTTAATGCTGAATTAAATTAAGGTGAGGGGTGGATGTTGAAGAGAGAGAGAGAGAGAGAGAGAGTAAATGAGTAGATTGTATTAATTGTTGGAAAAAATCCCAAGATGGTAGAGCAGGAATGGAAATTTGCAGTAAATATTGCAATTAAGCAAAACTGCAGGGAAGGCCGTCATTCATTGCCTGGGGAGTCGGTGTGTGTGTTTAGTGTGTGTAGAGATGTATAGATACAGATACATAGAAAGCTCAGCAACAGCCATTAAAGCATCACTTAATTTCTAACAAATCCAACCACACCATTATTAATTTTTGCAAGAGATATATTTAAGTTCTTGCATGTGTTGGACGGCCCTTATTTCTCAAATATTAATGTTACCTCTTGCTACTATATTTTCTAGGGGTTGAGATTTTGATTTTCATTTCCATTAAAACTTCTTCAATTTATTGACCTTTATTTATGATTTTGTAATAGGGAAAATGCATGTACTGGTTGGTAGCTGGATATACTTATCCAACGTGTTATCTCCGGGCTTATTATCTACGTGGCGAAGGACGTTTGAGGTGTAATTTAAACCTGATAAAAAAATGCTTACTTGGCAAAACGAATTGGCCAACATAGAAATATACCCAAATCCAAGTGGGAAATGCCCAACACTAAAATTCATGATTTTTACGGTCAAGTTTTATGATTGAGCCAAAAATAAAAAATTTAGCCAAAGCTTGTGATACTAGCAAAAACATCGAAATACCAAAAAAATATTTAAATATCAAATCTTTTGGCATATCGTGATTTTTGGTGTGGCGTGACATATTACTAAAAGATTAGGTGTTTTTGTGTTTTGATTAGTTTGCCAAGTAAGCATTTTTTTATTTGGTTCAATTGCAGCTCTAGCATCCATTGCCACGTAGATAATTAATACTCAGTATTCAATTTTAATTGTCAAAAAATATTTGATCAGTTATTTAAGTTGTACATGTTCCTTGAGTGAGCTATTTCTCTTTACTTACAAAAATAATATCTCCCTCATTCTCATACTCTCTTTATCTCCTTAATTTTTTGATAAAACTTTCATAAATCTGGTGCTAAAATGAACTCAATATCATGGATGGATAGAATATTTTTTTATCATAAAACAATATTATTGTTATGATATTACTAATAATATTTGGTTCACAATTTTGAACGATCCTGAGCCATTCACAGTACATCGACTTAACTTTTATAAATGAAACCAATAGCCAATAGGGACCGATTAAAATAATTATGAAAGTAATGAAACAGATAGGGGACCGATTTAAATGATACTTATTGAAAAATGAAACAAATAGGGGACCAATTTAAATAACAAAGGCCTAATTTTAACCAAGTTACAAACGGAAAAAATAGTACTCGAGTCGAATTCAAAGAATCTCAAAATATCGAAAATAAATATTTATAGTTCTTTAATATGACCACATTATATTATACCAGTGGAGTATATTTTTATGCATGATATTTATTCTCATTTATTTCATGTTTAGCATTAATGTTTTGTTTTATAAATTTAGTTTGTTTCTAATTCCATAAAAATTGTTATTGTTATATTGATTTTTCAAATTACATGAAACATAACTCAATTTGTTATTTTGATTTATATTTACATTTATAGAGAAAATAAACAAATTGTGCTTTGATTTTGATATAATTTATAAATTGATAAAATCAATAATATTTGTTTAAAGTATTGGAATAAAAATTAATATATAAAATAAAATAAATAATAAATGAAACAGAAAAATGGCTGTTGCACTTATGCCAGCTCATTTCCATTTAATACATTTGTTTAAAATCCACGTCATTGTTTGATGACCCACGTAATATTTCCATTGCCAGAAAATTGATTATGGGGACATTTTTCTTGAATAATTTAGATATTTAATTACTACTTACAGATAGGTAAATCAATGTTAAAATTCAATAATTAGTTTATAACTAATTCCATAAACTTAACCAACACACCAAACTCGATTTTTAATTCTTTTTTTATGTAGTACAAATTGATCAACCAATAAAATGACTACCTATAAATATACATATAAATAATTTAAAATATAGAACAAATAAATCTAAAATAACGAGTTATATATACATAAATAGTTTAAAATACAGACAACATAAAAATTAATCCAAAACACACCAAACCCAATTATTTATGCTCTTTCTTTTTTTCTCTTAATATTATTGTTATTTTTAGTCATGAATTGAATTGCAATTATACAGTCATTCATGAGAGTTTTTTTAATGAGCAATTATGAGGTAATTTATGACAGGTAGGTTTGACTTTTTTTTTTTTTTTTTTAACTTTATATACTCTTAAATCAAACCTACACCCTTCAAAAATAAAAAATAAAGTCAAACCTATTAACTTACTTGTCATAAATTACCTCATAATTACTCATTAATAAAACCTCATAATTAATTATATATTCGCAATTCAAAATCTTGGTGCGTCATATTCATGGTTTAAAAGAAGAGTAATTTTCCAATATTAATTATTGATGGTTGCTACCGTTATATGTGGTGGCTTATTATTGCATGGCTAAACATTAATGAAATAATAATGTCATTTTACTTTTCTTGCATCAATAGTTCAATGCTATTTAATTTAATTTTCTCTAATTGTATAACTAGACAAAAAAATGAGCAGTGTGATGATGGACCCAATTAATTTATCGTATGTTTTTAAATACTAATAAAATGCAAGAGTCAAAAGAGTATTATAGCGTGCGGAAAAATTCAACGCATACAAACAATCATAACAAAAAGCAAACCACTAAACAATGCCAAAATTGGCAAACAAAATTAAATATTATTATACATTTTATACATAATAAATAATACTACGTTATAAAGAATATCTGACAAAAGAGTATGGCGAGAGAAAAAAATTCAACGCATACAAACAATCCGAATAAAAAATATTCCAAGAAACAACATCAAACCACCTTAAAAGGTTATTATAGTATATTTAATATGATAAATAATATGGAGTATTTTGAAAAATATTTGATATGATAAATAATGCATGTGAACGGATGAAAAAATAATTATTTTAATTAAAAAGTACATTGAGTTGGATAACGATTAGTTTGATATTATGAAATTTATTCAAGCAAATATATATCTACTGATTTACATGACTTTGTCAGGAATTAATTATATTTCTGGCAGCAGCTTTTTGTGTTTTCCAATTATTTCCTTCAATATTGATATAAATATTTTGTCCTATAAAGATCATAAAACATATAATAGGACTAGCACAGTACTGCAAAAACTATTAGACTTTATTAATTGTTTGACCAATTTATTTCATTGATTTATTGTTCTCTTCTCTATTTTTATTTCTCTTTTCCCCTTTTTCGGTCCTTTAACTTCAAATGAAAAATAAACGCATCAATTACGATGGGTCGAGACTGAAAATGATTATTAAATAAAAAAAGTTAATTACTAATAAAACCATTAAATTTTATCATAGTTTGTTTATTTCTAGATAATTATATTATGGAACACAAATAACATAAACTTTTATTTTGTTTTGATTTTTCTCGGGGAGTGTGATTTTTATTAGATCTCGGCTTGATGAATGTTTATTATTAGCTATATTGGCGTCTTTTGAATTTATTGTGTGCTACAAAATCGAACTTTGGCATGGTTGACCTCGCTAGTATTTATTTTCTTTGTTATTCTTTTTATCGTATATTAGTTATTGTGTTAATTATTACGGAGTAAATGAATTATTATCTTTCTTGATGGATTCTGCATGTCAACCGCTGACTTTAAGCATTTTTTTCAATTAACAATTTTCATTATTTAATTAAATATAATTACCAAACGAACCCTTAATTGGGAGGAGTTTAAACTTTATATCGTACTCCCTCCGTTCCATAGTAGTGAAGGCATTTCTTTCCGACACGAAGATTAAGAAAAATTGTGTTAAATGAATTAAGTAAAGAAATAATAAAGTAGGAAATAAAAAAGGTAGAGAGATGAAGAGAGAATAAAGTAAGAGAGAGTAAAGTAAGTTGAAAGAAATGTGTGACTTTTACTAAAAGTGAAAATAACTCAACTACTACTATGTAAGGGCATCCGCATCGCGTCTCGATGCGGTCCCTATCTCGTCTCGACGAGACGAGACAGCTTCGAGACGGCGATGCGGCATGCATCTCGTCTCGAAGAGACGAGCCGTCTCGATGCGTGACGCGTCCTGAAGAGGCCGGCCTCGAGCTGGCGAGACACGCGCCTTGGCGAAGTGGTGTGCTCCGGTTCGTGCGTGACGCCCACTCGCGGGCCGTTTAAAATATTTTTTTTTTGTTTTTTTTTAAAAAATCAGGAAAATTCGAAAATAAAATAAATTAAAATATTGTAATTTTTAATTTTTGTATTTTTCAATATTGTAATAAAAATTGAAAATTCAAAAATTAAAATTAAAATTAAAAATACTCCATAGGATTTCAATTATGTATTTTTTATATTTTCGGATGTTATAATTTTTGTGGTTTTTAATGATTTAATGAATTATTAGTATTAATTTAATATTTCAATGAAATATTAATTGAATTTGTTGAAAATAAAAATAAAAAATAAAATTGAATGAATAGTTAAGGGATGAGATGATTAAGAGATAGATGGATGCATGTGCTGTCTCTTAGTTAAGAGATTAGATGAAAAGTACAGTGGGGCCCATGAATAGTGAAGAGATGAGACGGTTAAGAGACGAATAAGAGACTGTGATGTGGATGGCCTAACATACCAAAATGACAAAATGACTTCACTACTATGAAACAGAGGAAGTAGCAACCACAGTAATAGTTTATAAGAGTATAAATTTTTATAACATATTGCTATACAATTTTAAATTTAGACATATTTTAGGCAACAACTGCAATAAATCATAAATGAATACATTATTAACGTTTCAATTTAAAATTAATTGCAAAACAAATTATAAGAGAAGTTCATCATTTTAGAAGCAACTAGCCTTTACAAACAAATTTAACTTACCCCAATTGAATTTATTTCATTTTTCTGGCTTCTAAATTGCATCGCATACATAAAGCATGCCAAAAACTACTAAGTTGCGATATTTAATTAGTACTCCTAATAGGCAAGGAAATACATGTATACAACTTATTTAGATTATGCAGTACTAGATGTTAATGCACAACGATATATTGGGATGTGACAAAATGAAAACTCTAAATATTGTACAAACTCAAAACTATGATGTGGACCATTAAAAAATGTCAACAGATCAAAAAAAAAAACATCAACAGGAAAACGTCAACAGAATTTCAACGGTAGTCAATGATTAATGCTGTGTTGATATTGTATTGACATTAAAATCTTGAAATTTTACACTGTGTTGATATTGTATTGAAACTGCGTTGAAGCCGTATTGAGGAGTTTTGAGTTTGTATAATATATAAGTTTGTATTTTATCACTATTCAGGTCAATTTTTAAAAAATATATTGGTCAATTTATGGATTATGAATCATGCAAGAATTTCTGTGCAAAAATTAGTGTCAGAACAGAATTGTAATTATAATGATGACAGCTCAGGCTAATGTACTTATGGAGACTGGTCATACAAAAAGTTTATACATCTGCTTTTCTTCATCAATCTTCCTCTTTTTCTAAAAGTCTAACTATAAAATTGATACTTCCTCCGTCCCAAGGAAGATGACCCCTTCTTTGAGTGGTACGGGATTTTATGCAATTAATTTTTGTGTGTTAAGAGGAGAGAGTAAAGTAAGAGAGAGAGAATAAAGTAGAGATAAAAGTGTTTCCATTTTAAATAATGAGTCATCTTGGTTGGAACAAACTAAAAAGGAAAGTGGGTCATCTTCAATGGGACGGAGAGAGTATTTTTTAGGCCAAAGAGCTATCAATTCCAAGTCTATCCAGTCATAAACTAGGGCATGGACCTAGAATTTAAGAATGAAAGTACGAGATTATAACTATTTTTTGTTAAGATACTCCCTCCGTTCCAGATAATTGAGACACTTTGATCCGGCATGGGTTTTAAGAAATTTAATGGAAAGTGAGTTGAAAAAGTTGGTAGGATGTGAGTCTTACTTTTAAAGTATTAATTTTATATAAAATGTGAGTAAGAATGAGTTAGTGGAATATATGGTCCACTACCAAAAATGGTAAAAGTGAAATAAGACAAATTATGTGGGACGGTCCGAAATGGAATATTGGGTCGAATTATCTGAGACGGAGGGAGTAATTTGTATAGACATTATAGGAGAAATTTTTTAAAGGTGTCGATGGATATTTTGATTCTGTTGCTGTGTGGATTGGGTCTCTGCACATTTTGTTGATTTGGATTTATCAATTTTTTAGGATTTGAATTGATGTTTTGTTTTACTTGTTAGTTTAGATGTTATTTTTTGTTTTGGCTTTGTCTTGAATAATATATACTCCCTCGTCCACGAATAAAAGTCCCGTTCATTTTTTCGCATGTGTTTTGTAAAAATGATATAAATAGTTAAAGTGGACAAATGATACAGTAAGAGAGAGAATAATTTAGACAAGACTTTTTATTATTCTCTCTTACTTTATCATTTGTCCACTTTAACTATTTATTATCATTTATACAAAACAAGTGCAAAAAAGTGAACGAGACTCTTATTCGTGGATTGAGGGAGTATTGTTTTAATTAGTTGTGTTGGTTTGCGCTTGTAGCATACCATGGCTCACTCTTTGTAGGCTTAATGTGATCTTGGTTGGGTCTAATACGATCAGTTTAAGATTCCGCTCAATCCAAATCCACAACTAGATCAGAAAATTATGAACTAGTCCATCCCCGACCTACAGAAAGTGGGCTAGAGTCACCCACAATATTTTTAATTACTCATGTATTTTATATATATATATATATTTTTTATTAGATATTATGGAATATGAACTGAAAAATAGTGATTATTAGAGGGTTGAGAGTTATTTATGGAATCTATTATCAATCATAATATGATTATTAAGTACAGACACTGTATTGTAATTATTTTTGAGAAAATTGAATTGGAGCAAGGTGGAATTTGAAAAATATTAATCAGTAGAAATCATTAGGGTAAACATAATTAAAATTAATCTTAAATTAGTGATAAAGCTAATAGTAGTGGATCTTATACGTGCTTTCCAAGGTTTTTCTAAACTGGGTTTCTGATGGGACTGGACTTAAATTGAATCTCGATTTAGAAAAGGTTCAAATGGAAACTTACTTCAATTAATAAACTTAGCTTAAGTGTGATCTACATCACTCTTATCCGATTTATATCCAATAATATAAGCTCCCTCCGTCCTACAATAAGAGTCATGTTTTGCCATTCCGGTCAATTCCATAATAAGAGTCTTATTTCACTTTAACTATAAATAGTAAGTAGGTTCCACATTCCACCAACTTATTTCACTCACATTTTGTTATAAAACTAATATATATAAGTGAGACTCATATTCCACTAATTTATTCAACTCACTTTTCTTTAGATTTTCTTAAAACTCGTCTCATAACTAAATAAGATTCCTATTTTGGAACGGAGGGAGTATGTGCAAATATTACTCAATATGCACCTCGACATCATACATTTGATCACAATATGATTCGTTATAACTTGGATATGAGCAGTTGAAATTTAAATAATACTGTAGTAATATTTTAAAACTCTTCATAACACAATCATGCACTTTTCCTTCAACTAGAAGCATATAACTCACAATTCAAGACAACTCGAACCTCCAACTCACTGATTAAACAAAAAACTCGAAACTCAGACTTACTGGTTGAACATAACTAATGTCTCCATATTTGTATAAACATGTATACCAACAACGTGTACATGCATTTAGTACGTAAATCTAGGGGTAGGCGTATTTCAACACTTATATAGGAGTGAAATGAATGTGTAACGTCATGATTCAATATTAATGGAGGCAGATCATTCATCTAAGAATTTTATGGCTAATAAATTGTACGTCTGAACCAGCCCTACACACTTGGCAACCATAGTAATTGTGGCAGAGTGAATGCTAGGAGCCTAGGACCAAATCACATCACATCCTAGTTTAGATTTATGTTGCTGATTTAATATTATAAATTAAACATATATAATATAATATCTCATCACGTGAGGAGTGGGAGAATTATTTATATCCAGGGTCCAGTAGATCGTAGTTTGAAATTACTTACTGCTATTCAATATCCCATTAAAAATAAAATGTTTTTTAAAATAATAATAATTCTATTTCTATTTTTTCTACTCTCCTACTTTTCTTTCTTTTCATTAATTTACTAAACAACAGTACATATACATTCGTGCCGATTTCCAAATATTTCATATTACCTCCGTCTATCAAAATTTGTCTCACTTTGACCCGGCACAAATTTTAAGAATGTAATGGAAAGTGAGTTGAAAAAATTAGTAAATTATGGGTCATACTTTTATATATTAGTTTTATAATAAAATGTGAGTAGGAATGAGTGAGTGGAAGATGAGGTCCACTATAAAAAATGGTAAAAGTGAAATAAGACAAATTTTGGGGACGGACGAAAATGGAAAAATGTGACAAATTTTGGTGGACGGAGGTAGTATTTAATAAGATGGAGGGAGTACGTTGTACTCCTCCGTCCACCAATACAAGCAGAGTTTTGTTCCGACACGAGTTTTAAGAAATATATATAGTAGTAGAAAGTTAGTTGGAAAAACTAGTGAAAGGTGAATCCTACTTTTATACTCCTATATTACTAGTTTTATAATAAAATATGAGTAAGATAAAGTTAGTGGAATATATGGTCCATTACCAAAAGTAGTAAAAAACAAATTAGAAATTTATTAGTGAACCGACAAAAATGGTAAAATGAGAAGTTTATTGATGGATGGACAGAGTAATAACACAGACGTAACGCTTTAACTAGTACACGGAAGTGCATACCGTAATTCTTCTGTCTATCAATAACTACATGCATTGTTTGATGAATGTGAAGAAGTAAGCCATCAACTCAGCAATAATGAGCCAAACTCGTATTTGTAGTGAACCCTCAGCTTGTTAAGTACTTGTGCATTATGATAAGAACTCCCAATTCTCTAGCAAATACAGCTGAAAGATTTTTTTGGGTGTCTTGTTGTTCTTGATGTTTGGACGTCTTTTTGAAGCACGTGTTGTTTCTTGGCTGCTCTCCTTGCTTTTTTTTTTTGTTTTGGTTTGTGCTTGTTTATCAGGATTGAGGGGTGTTTGTGGTAGCCCAATACCTCTGCTTTTCTTTGTTTTTCTACTTTTATAGTAATTGTGATTCAGTTGTACTTTTGAGATCTTAGCTCTCCATTAAGTCATGGCTTGAGCACGCACTATGTGTATAAAAAATCATTGAATTGGAATTTGCGTTAGTAAATTGGAATTACATGAAATTGGAATTACACCGAAAGAGCTTTTGGCAGAATCCGACTAATTCTGCTTAAACAGGTTTGCGGATTAAGGCCAAAAGTTTTCCAGCGGGTAGCGGGGTTTCCTCAAAGTAACCACAACTCCGCGCGGCCAACTGCCCTACGATCCGTTGGTGAAGTTATAATATTCTAATTCAATTTCAAATTAACTATTTAGTAGATATAAAATTATATACTGATTCTAAATTATTTGTTTGGTATGTTAAAAAATTAACCAAAATTTGACATTAACTTTTACCTTAATATTATTTTAAAATTTTTATTTCCGTGTATTATGTATCTCTATATTAGTTTTTAATGTATTTTGAGTTGTTCGTGCAAGAGTGTATGTTGTGCATGTGCGCAATGTGTGTGTCCAATGGGCATATTACGTGCGCGTGCATGCAATGTGCATATTATGTGTGTTAGAAAGGTGTCTGATTTCACAAATTGAAATTTTAAAACAGTTAAATAGAGCAATTAAAAATAATTAAGAACTCTAATTTAATTCCAAATCTATTGATTTTTGTATAGGGCACGAGCCCTCTACTATTTATTTAGGAATATACTATAAGTCTATACCCATCCCCAAGAAATAGTCATATTTTTTTTTTTTTGAGAATCATCAAAATTAGTCTTTACTTTAAATTTCTCTTTCTAATAAAGTACTTAGTAATTTTCACTAACTATATTTCAACCGATCCAGGCTAAGATCGGCAGAAGCTCATGCAAGGGGACAACAACAAACAACCACAACAACAAAGTATCAAAACAAGCCAAGACATGTCGCAACCAACACCAAAACAGACCGAGGAGCAAAGTAACATACATAATTCAAAGTTGACCTGCCTCTTTTTTGTATTTATTTATCCGGATCAATTTCTAATGTCGCTCAAATTATCAATAAAGTGTCCCGTTGAGAAACCTCTTCCATCAATAATCTACTAGTTGTTTTTTGTATTAATTGAATAGTACATTAATTAAGACCAATGTGAAATCTTTTTAAGTGACTCACATCGAAAATGCATGAGAGAACCAAAACATTTGAATTTCTCACGAAGTTCTTAATTAATTTTGTTTTTATTTTTTTAAAACAGAATTACTCCTTTTGATTTATCTAATTAAAACCTCCTCAAATTCGAGCTTAGTCGCATCACATGTTTAGCGTGTACGTCGTACTCGTGCTGCGATTGGCCGAGAGATGCGAGTGCAACACTCCCTTGTTGTGGCAAATTAGGGTGTCTCACACCGTTGTGTATGCTCTAATCCTAGCTAGAAAATTATTATTGGACTATTTAAGGACTAATTGGAGATCTGACTTTTCAACCGATTTATGCAATGAAATAGCCTACTAAACTGTATTGTCAACGAGGTACGGTCCTATTGCCTTATATGGTAAATCTAAAAAATGAATATAAAATTTATACTGTGAAAACTACTAGAGTTTGCGATTTTTTTTTTTTAATGATTGGAAAACTATATTCTCATGGGGTTGGAAGTTTGAAAAAGTTGCCAAAAATTGAGAAATACTGTAATAAAATGTAGACTATTTGGCTTGCAAATTTATATTGAGATCTTGTTATGTATTTACAGAATAAAAGACAAATATATATAAAAAAAGTGTCAGTTTTAGAAAGCCGGCTGCTAACAATGAAATGGTTAAAGTGGTCCAGAATTTAGATCTAAATTAATGTGTCGTCGATTGTACATGACATATTAACTATTATTCATAAATGCAGTAAATTTCAATGTTTGTTACTGTACATTGGTTTATTAAATTATGCACTTACTTACTCATTAACAGTTGTTGGAATGTGTAGACTTGTGACTTGTGAGTTAGGACCATGTATGTAAACATTCATATATAGTAGTACTATCATTTTAATCATGATTGTTGTCCAAATTATGCATGTATAGTTTGTTTCTATAGAAAAAGTAATAAAAAGAAAAACAACGAGGATGAAGGAGTTGTTGGTCTCTTGGTTAGGCTTTTGTTCAATTTTGCTTAATATTTTACTTTTAGAATAGTTGATCTTAATTTGTGGTCGTATGGTGTAATGTGTGCTGATATGCGTTCGAGCTTTCCATTCATCGTACCATAGATTTTTCGAATGGTACGCTCAAGCCAAAAGTATAGCAAGATAGCGGTATAAAGCAACTCAAAATATAAACATCAACATGAAAACAATGAAACAAACATTTTATTTAAAACATTACAAAAACAAAAAAATTGAAGCACGCGAGCAACACAAATCAGCGCATTATCTGTCAATCATCACCCACGAAAGACTAGTGATCTTACCCCGCAACTTTAAACAAAATGAGAAACTCCAAAACTAAACTAAAAATAATTATTGAGTGTCGTCTATTCAGACATAAACAATGGACCACATAAGTATTAAGCGCCATCAATCCAAATATAAAAGTGGACCACTTAAATTATATAGATTATTTTCTTTTGGATAGTATTGTGTCACACAATCTGTATAATCTGTTTAATTTATCAAATGGTCCACACATATATGAATCTGAATTTGGATCTATTGAGTCTTGACTCAATCATTCTAAAGGTTATATACTATAATCCTTTTTTAGTTTAATCCTAATAATGTTTTGTTTTTCATTTTGGCGTGGGTGTGGGGATGCTATAAACTAGGTAGGCTATTTACTATTGAGTTATCTACATGAAGCATCAATTTAATGCGTTTCGATAAATATGATTAGTTGGGGAGTTATTGATATCTTGATATGTATAAATATAGTAGTAACATTAAAATTTTGTAGACAGATATGTTGTACCTAACTCTAACATTTTATCTTAAATTAAATAAAATGAAATGTCCACGTAGAAGGTTAAAATTTCTGGGGTTTATGATGTCCCATAAGCTTACATTAATTGCTAGCTATTTACAAGTGGGTTCTATTTTACCAGTGCACCATGCATTAGATAAGTTATTTCATGTATTTATTATTGCTCGGTAAATATTTGGTACTTTTCTAATAAAAATAATTGCTTTCATGTTTTTTTATAATTTTCAGCGAATCACAATTTTTATTGTGCTTAATTTATTAGGATGTATATGGTAATTGTCCAACTACCCAATATTAACCACGCAATATTCTATATTCATCGAATATCATCCAAAAATCACTATCTGTATAAAGACAAATGCCATGGATACATCACATCCAAAAAATATATTTTCATGCCTTAAAAGTACACCAAGATCTTGATTGTAAATGCTGTGTCTGGATAGTGTTTGGATCTAAGTACATGATCAGTAAACTCAAAACAATTTTACTATACTAAATAAATATTTTTTTTTAAAAAATACATAACTTATTGAACATTTATGTTCTCTGTAAAATTCATTTACTAATTTTTTAAAAATAATAATACATTTTGCTCGGTAAAAAATTATTTTACATTATGCATCGGAGTACATGAATTACCAATTAAGGAACTATATGCTCGGTAAAATTAATTTAGTTTGTTTATAAAATTTAAATACATAACCGAGCAGGCGAGCACCATCATGCTAGGTAAAACAAAAAAAAATACTCCTCTGTCTCACCGAAGATGACCCACTTTCCTTTTTGGTTTGTTCCAATCAAGATAACTCATTACTAAAAATAGAAATACATTTATCTCTACTTTATTCTCTCTCTGACTTTACTCTCCACTTAACACACAAAATAAAGCTACATAAAATCCCGTGCCACCCAAGGAAGGGGTCATCTTCCCTGGGGCGAAGGGAGTAGAAAACAAACAGACCGTTTACGTGCATGGTAAAATTAATTTGATATCTTTTTAAAAAAAAGTTAAATAAATTATTGAGTATTGGGTTCTATTGGGGACCTCTTGCAATTGTATGCATGACCTTTTGGGGCCAAAAGAGACCGAGCAAAGACATTTTGATACTCGTTAAATTACCGTGCATGTGTAATTGTGTATGCTCGTAACTTCTCAAAATTTTATCCTCCTCCTATTCAATTGTATGTGCTCGCTAAATGCTAACTAAAATGGGCTTATAATATGTGCTCACTAGGAGCTTTGTGAGCTCGTGCATGCACGTGTTGGACATGAAGGGGTATTTATCGATGGGGGGAGTATACCGGGGACGAGTTACTCGAGTATGCATACCAAGTCCTGTTTGTTATGTATGACGCGTTCATCATTCTTGATCAACACAATTCAGATATGTGCAGCACAGACTATAATTTGACCGAATTTTGTAATTTCTCTTGAATTTACTAATACTACTAGTATAATAAATGTATTTTTTTTAGGTATAGCAACATTTACTTAAATTGTACCGAGCCTACTCCCTATCTACCTGGTCTACTTGAAGCCCAAAATAGTTATTCAAGTTAATGCCCATTTAACATCAGCATTTCTTGTGCCAACCATACTTCTGAAACAATATTGAATTGAAAAAACATTTATGTGGCTGATTCACCTTTTTCTTTTTCTATACTTTTCTTTTCCTTTTTTAATATAACATTCATTTTAATTTTGTGAAAACTGACGAGATTCATTTAATGTTTGTTTATAAAAGCAGCCCATCTGCAATTAATTTCTTGTTCCATTTTCCTATGAGGATCTTCAATGCCCATAATTAAACTTGCAATTTATTTATCTGCGGAATCCACACCTACAAGAAATATATATCTATAAATAATATATTTCTTTAATGAAGATGATTTTTATTCGATTGCCACCTTGTTGTTTCATTTTATTTAGATATGTGGTCTAATTTGTATAATTTGGTTGATGGTTGAATTACTTGGACTATTAATTTTGAAGTTAATGATACCACATTAACCTGTATCTAAAAATTAATATCAACTGAATGTAAATATATTTTGGTATGCAATTTTTTTTTAAATGATAGTAATGGAGAATAGGAAAAAAGAAATCAGATATGAAAATTATTGAAGCCTATTTTAGTCAATACATATTATTGGGCCAACTGCACCAATAATATCTATTGGGCTTAAGATCAGCTACACCAGAATTGTAGCCTACAAATTTCAGCCCATCAAAAATCTATCTGATTAAGGGTGGTCAAAATAGCAATAATCGAGCCAATCAAACTGAATCATTAAATGTGGTTTCGATGTTTCTATTTTTAAATCAGATCGTTATTTTTTTTTTCAAAATTCAGAAGATTCACTTTGTTTTTTAAATCTGAAAATTCTAAACTAACAAAGTCAAATTAGTGTTGATCAAATAATAATAATAATAACATACTATTATGATTTGATATCACTGTGATACGAGAATATCTCTACGAATACCCCCATATTTCTATTTGTCGAGTCATTTAAGTCTTGAATCTCAGCTGGACTAGGTTGTGGGCCAGCATTCTCTGTGTCTGGTTCTAAGTTGTCCGGCAAGGAAGTGTCAGTTTGCTCAAACTCATAAGGCATAGGAACCTCCACCTCATTTGAGGTAGACTCCACCTCAGCAGAGGCAGGCTCCACCTCATTTGAAGTATCAGAGGTCCTAGAAGCAGCAGAATCAACCAAGCAAGGAAAGACAGACTCATTAAAAATCACATCCCTGCTATTAGTAACTTTAAAACCAGGCTCACCTCTAAGCCACACTCTGTAGCCCTTCACACCTTCAGGATACCCCAAGAAAATACACTTTTTGGACCTAGGTTCTAATTTATCAGTCTTTGACAGAATAAAAGCAGAACAACCAAAAACTCTTAGGTGTGAAAGGCTAACAGGTTTTCCCCAAAAAACATACTCAGGACATTTTCCTTTTAAAGGGACAGAGGGGGACCTATTAACTAAATAAGCAGCAGTGGTAATGGCCTCACCCAAAAACTTTTTTGACAAACCACTCAGGGAAAGAAGACACCTAACCTTATCCAACAAAGTTCTATTCATTCTCTCTGCAACCCTATTTTGTTGGGGAGTATAAGGAACAGTCCTATGTCTCCTAATACCAGATTTAACACATAGATCATTCATTTGAGAGATTGGAGTGTTCTCCTTCGTGGTGCTGCGTGTGTAAACACTGAGTCAGTTGTGAGGGAGAATCTGAGTAAGGAAACCTCTGGTTTCTGGTCTAAGGGATCTGACCGTGCTTGTGGGAGGTTTTCTTGAGTTCTTGAGGAAGGGAGTGATTTGCAGGAGCTAGGGCTCTTGTGCTTGACTGCAATCTGTGGGAATTGCTAAGTCTATGGCTTGTGGATACTTGGAAGCAGATCTTCTATAGTTTCTCATTCCTGGGCAAATCAATCGGTGGATATAGGAATTGAGGGTCGGATAAATAGGCCTGTGCAGTTGTATGTGATGCAACTTGAGCCTATTAATCTTTTCTGATCTTTGATCTTTCTTTTACCTTCTGGATTCGTTCTTCTGTTTATATTTTGTGGGTGAACGAATTTGATCTGTTTGCTAAGTGTTTCAGGTTTCTCGGATTAGCAAACGGTTGGTTCCAGATTTGAAGATCTAAGCTAGTTCTTAGTAGATCTTCTGTAATAGTTGTATTACTTGTTTGTATCTTGGCGAGTGTAGACCTTACAATGGCATCAAAGCCAGTGTTAGGGCTCAGCCGAGTGTTTCTGATTCCTCTTCGCCCTTGTCAGCGGGCGTTTTTGGCTCTTGGTAATACAAGGGATCTCTATCTTGATCTCTTGATCTGGTATTGGTTGTCTGGCTTCTCTCTCTCTGCTCCGTTCCTGGTTCCGCTGTGCGTTTTATCCCTGTTCTGTAGGGATTCTGTTGGTTCTTTTCTGCTCTGGTTTGTCTTGAGGTGTTCTTGGTTTTCTGCCGGTTTGTTTTTCTTGCTGAGTTTTTCAAGAAGTTTTAAAACGTGTGGTTGCAACAAGCTGGAGAACCTCTTTCAGTGACCCCCTGCGCCCTCGAAAAATCAAGTGTTTGTGAACTGGGAAATCCTGACCTAGGTGCTTTGTTGTGTAACTTCTTGATGTGCTTGTGCCTTTTGTGTTTTTAGCTTTCCTGTAGTTTTCTTTTTCCCTCTCTAAGTGCTCTTTTCTTCTTGCTTCCTTTTTTGTTGGTTATATAATGTCTAACCTCCCTTTTGGTCTTGTTCCCTTCAATGGGAAATGAGACTATAGTATTTGGAAGCAAAAACTAAAGTGTGTTCTTGTGCAGCAGAAAGTCTTCAAAGCTGTGGATGGATCTGTTATTGAAGATGCTACCAAACATGCTGAGATGAATGAGTTAGCCTTATCTACTATTTTCTTAAGTTTGAGTGATCCTGTTATTAGAAAAGTTGGTGTGATTGATACTGCTAAAGCTCTTTGGGATAAGCTTGATGAGTTGTATACTGAAACCTCTCTGTCTAATCGCATGTACCTGCTTGAAAATCATGACTGTTTTGCTAAGCTTGTGTTAGACATTAAGAGGTATAGGGACAAGACTATTGATGATTATACAACCATTGCTCTTATGAATGCAATTCCAGATTCTTATGGTGATGTTAAGGCAACAATCAAGTATGGTAGGGATAATGCCACCATGGACATGATTGTCAGTGCCTTAAAATCAAAGGAACTGGAATTGAAAGAAAAATCTGATTCTAAAGCTGCTCTTGATAAGGCTTTGCAGATTAGGGGAAGATCCAACACCAGGGCAAAGGATAAGCAACAAAATGACAAGCCTTCTGACAAGGGAAACAGAAAAAACCACAGGAGCAAGTCCAGATCCTCCTCTCAAGACTATAAAAAGTCTAAGAGGTGTTTCAAATGCCATGAACTTGGGAACTTCAATAAGGAGTGCCCATTGAGACTAAGACTGAAATTGTTGCCAGCCTGGTTAAATCTGATGATGATGATCTTGGTACCTGCTTTATGCACTGTGATATTACCTCTGTTAATGCCTCCCTGAATACTGGTATAAATAAGTATGAATGGCTTGTTGATTCGGTTGTACTTATCATATTTCACCATTCAAAGATTTATTTTCTGAACTAACCTCTGTTACTGATAGATTTGTTTCCATGGCAAACAATAGGCAGTGCAGGATTGAAGGCATTGGAAGTGTGTGCCTGAGGTTCAGTTCTGGTATCTCTTATACTTTGAAAAATGTGAAATATGTGCCAAGTCTTTATTATAACCTCTTGTCTTGTTCTGCTCTTGAAACTGAAGGGTTGGAAGATAGATGGGGAAATGGGGTTATGAAAATTTTTAAGGGCTCTTTGTGCATGTTTAAAGCCGACAAGAAAAATAATTAGTATATATGCTCTACTCTGCCCTTATGTGATGTTAATGCTGCACATGTTGCTAAAGTGAATAACACTGTTTTGTGGCATAATAGACTAGGTCATATGAGTGAGAAAGGCATGCACATCCTCTGTAAGAGTGGTCTTCTGACCAATAATGATGTTAATTTGCCTTTGCCTTTCTGTGATACATGTGTTAAGAGAAAACAACATAAGGTTTCTTTTCCTGCTTCTGTGCCTACCTGTTCCAGCCATGATGTTCTTGATTATTTACATGCTGATGTATGGGGGCCTGCTTCTTTTTTTTTTTGGTGTTTCAAAGAATGGAATTAAACGAAGAAAGTAAAGTACAAGCAAAACACGGGCATTCCCGAGGGATACAAACCAACTAGCCTAGGCTTGTTGGCTGAGGGGGGTGAATGTCATGCTCAAATATCCGATACAAATATTTCTGAAATACAAGATAAACTCGAGAAAGTTATCTAAAGCAGAACATTCCAAGACTGATGTACGTAGCAAGAAAAAGCATTCCGCCAAGATCTTTCCTTCGAACCGTTTCGGAATCATGTCAGAAAGATTCCACTGCAAGCCCCTCGGGAGGTTGGAGGGGGGCCCTCATTAAAACCCCTTAGAGATAAAACCCAGTGGGAAAAACTCTCTAAGGGGAAAAAGAGTACCCAAGTGGCATACCGGTTCCCGTCGCATTCCTAGATGCCGAGGTAATGTTGCACCGTTTCCTGCGGGTAAAGAGTGTATAGAGTGGCATATGTGATCTTCTTTACCTCAAAGACAATGTGTCTCGGCTCAAAAGTGGTACCCTCGTGGACCACAGCATTGCGTGCCCTCCATGTAAGGCTGACTGTTGCCGTAAGAGCTAGTCTTCTAGCTTTGCGTATCACGGCTGTCACACGTTCCTTGGTCATCCATTTGATAGCACTTGGGATAGAGCTGAGCAGCCTCCTCAGTCCGAGCCATGTTTTGATGGTTGTCCACACTTCTCTCGTCTTACTACACTTGAAGAACAGGTGTTCGGCTGACTCGGTATGTGTTAAGCATAAGGGGCATTCTTGGGCTGAGTTCAAGTAACCCAGCCTATCTCTGGTCGCTAGCCGGCCTTTCATAGCTTGCCAAGTAGTGAAAGAAAACTTTGGTGGCACGAAGTCTTTCCAAATAAACCGTGGCCAAAGTTTGCGTTCGCCTTTGGGCCGAAACCACTCATATGCCTCGGCTGTCCCCTTTGCAGCGTCCCATTTGGCCCATAGGTGTGCGACTTCCTCTCTAGTCCTGCCATTGAGCATAAAGTCTCGGATATCCAGTAGTCTCTTGAACAGGGGTGATTCCCTTTTCCTTGCCGTCCAATCCCAGATTGTGTTGTGTTGGAGGAACTCGCTATGGATCCATTTGATCCATAATGAATCTTTCTTTAGATGAATGTTCCACAAGTTGCGAGTCATGAGTGCTTTGTTCCAAGCCCATGGGGGCCTGCTTCTGTTACTACACATGGTGGTTGCTCATATTTCCTGTCTATAGTTGATGATTTTTCAAGGAAAGTGTGGGTGTTTTTATTGAAAAATAAATCTAATGTCTTTGAAAAGTTCAAAAATTGGTTGTCTTATTGAAAATCAAACCGGGAAGAAGGTTAGGACTCTTAGAACTGACAATGGTCTTGAATTCTGCAACTCTCAAATGAATGATCTCTGTGTTAAATCCGATATTAGGAGATATAGGACTGTTCCTTATACTCCCCAACAAAATGGGGTTGCAGAGAGAATGAATAGAACTTTGTTGGATAAGGTTAGGTGTCTTCTTTCCCTGAGTGGTTTGTCAAAAAAGTTTTGGGGTGAGACCATTACCACTGTTGCTTATTTGGTTAATAGGGCCCCCTCTGTCCCTTTAAAAGGAAAGTGTCCTGAGTCTGTTTTTTGGGGAAAACCTGTTAGCCTTCACACCTAAGAGTTTTTGGTTGTTCTGCTTTTATTCTGTCAAAGACTGATAAATTAGAACCTAGGTCCAAAAAATGTGTTTTCTTGGGGTATCCTGAAGGTGTGAAGGGCTACAGAGTGTGGCTTAGAGGTGAGCCTGGTTTTAAAGTTACTAATAGCAGGAATGTGATTTTTAATGAGTTTGACTTTCCTTGCTTGGTTGATTCTGCTGCTTCTAGGACCTCTGATATTTCAAATGAGGTGGAGCCTGCCTCTGCTGAGGTGGAGTCTACCTCAAATGAGGTGGAGGTTCCTATGCCTTATGAGTTTGAGCAAACTGACACTTCTTTGCAGGACAACTTAGAACCAGACACAGAGAATGCTGGTCCCCAACTTGGCCCAGCTGAGACTCAAGACTTAAATGACACAACACTATCTGATTCTGTTGTTTATGTTCCTCCTAACTATGTTTTGGCCAGTGATAGAACAAGGAGGACAAACATTGGACCACCCAAGAGATGGAGTAATGAGATGAACTTGATAGCCTTGGCTTTCAATGTTCATGAATCAGATGGAGATGAACCACAGTCATACAAACAGGCTCTTAAATCCATGTTCTACCCTAAGTGGTTGACGGCCATGGAGGATGAGATGAAATCTTTAATTCTGAATAAGACTTGGATTTTAATGCCCAGACCTAAAAATTGTACAATTGTTGAGTGCAGGTGGTTGTTCAAGTTGAAGCAGGAGCTGAGTGGCCTGAGATATAAGGCCAGATTGGTTGCAAAAGGCTTCACTCAACAAGAGGGGGTGGACTATACAGAGATCTTTGCCCCAGTAGTTAAATTTACAACTGTTAGGTTAATACTTGCTTTGTGTGCTTATTTTGACTGGGATCTCAAGCAAATGGATGTTAAAATAGCCTTCTTACATGGTGATCTAGATAAGCCTATTTACATGAGCCAACCTGAAGGGTTTGTTGACCCTAAATACCCTGATCATGTGTGTCTCTTGAAAAAGGCTTTGTATGGTTTAAAGCAGCCCCCTAGGAGATGGAATATTAAGTTTGATCAATGCATGCAGTCCCTAGGTTTTGTTAGAAGTGCTTTTGATCAATGCCTTTACTTTAAAGATCTCTCTTCTACTCCTGTGTTCCTTTTATTGTATGTTGATGACATGCTGATTATGAGTCCTAGTTCTTCTGCTGTCAAATATGTGCAAAATATGTTGTCTACTAACTTTGATATGAAGGATTTAGGGGATGCTCAGAAGATTCTGGGCATTGACATTGTGAGAGACATGAAGAAGAGGGAACTGACTTTGAATCAGAGTTCCTATATAAGAAAGATTCTCAGTAAGTTTATATGATGGATGCCAAGCCATCCACTGTCCCATTGGCTCCTCACTTTATTCTCAGCAAGGACCAGTGTCCAAAAACTGACAGTGAGGTCCAAAGAATGAGGATGTCCCATATTCCAATGCAATTGGATCTGTTGTGTATCTAATGGTGAGTACAAGGCCAGATATTGCATATTCTGTCTCTTGCATGTCTAGATATATGTCTAATCCAGGACAGCCACATTGGGAGGCTCTGAAATGGTTACTGAGATACCTCAAGCATACTGTCAACTATGGTTTGAATTTTTCTAAGTGTTCAGATAATACTAACCTCTGTGGCTTTGTAGATTCAAATTATGCAAATGACAGGGATAAGAGGAAATCAACCACTTCTTATGTTTTCACACTTGGTGGATCTTGTATTAGTTGGAAGTCACAGCTGCAGCACATTGTAGCCCTTTCCACTTCTGAGTCTGAGTATATAGCCATCATAGAGGCCATGAAAGAGACACTTTGGCTAAAAGGAGTGATGAGTGAGCTGAAGTTTCTTAAGCAGCCCATTGTTGTTTACTCAGACAGTTAGTCAACAATTCAAGTGTGCAAGAATTCAGTCTTCCATGACAGTTACAAGCACATTGATGTGAGGTTTCACTTCATCAGAGATGTAGTGGAGAAAGGCGAAGTCCTTCTTGAAAAGTTCCACACTGACCATAATCCAGCAGATATGGGGACTAAGTGTCTCTCAGTGGAGAAGATGCTCTACTGTGTCAGAAAGCTTCACATAGACTCTGGATAGGTAAAGTGGTCAGGTATCATCCTTGTGTATTATTCTTTGCTATACTTGTATAACTGTTGATGGATACACTATGAGTTTGATGTCTGTTTAGTCATTGACTTGGCAGGCATCAATAGGCGATGATGAAAAGCACAGGCCAAATTCCTTGCTGATTTGATAAGGCCCAAGGTGGAGAAATGTAATATAGTGGGCCTAGTAATTGGGCCGGTCTGCTTCTTGTGTAACCAGCCCGAGAGTGTTGGCCTGATTGTAGCTGAGGCCTTAGCCCACTTCATTCCTTAACCCTACACGTGTCTTCTGGGTATTGAGGGTTATGTTAGAGTCTTTTATATACTCCCTCTCTCCCCCCTTACCTTCAGTGATTGATGCGCCGTTTCTCTGTGTTGAGATTAGGGTTTCTTCTCTTCTTCCTCTGTGTTGATCTATGTGTGCTGTGAGCTTGAGAGATTGGAGTGTTCTCCTTCGTGGTGCTGCGTGTGTAAACACTGAGTCAGTTGTGAGGGAGAATCTGAGTAAGAAAACCTCTGGTTTTTGGTCTAAGGGATCTGACCGTGCTTGTGGGAGGTTTTCTTGGGTTCTTGAGGAAGGGAGTGATTTGCAGGAGCTAGGCCTCTTGTGCTTGACTGCAATCTGTGGGAATTGCTGAGTCTAGGGCTTGTGGATACTTGGAAGCAAATCTTCTATAGTTTCTCATTCCTGGGCAAATCAATCGGTGGATATAGGAATTGAGGGTCGGATAAATAGGCCTGTGCAGTTGTATGTGATGCAACTTGAGCCTATTAATCTTTTCTGATCTTTGATCTTTCTTTTACCTTCTGGATTCGTTCTTCTGTTTATATTTTGCGGGTGAACGAATTTGATCGGTTTGCTAAGTGTTTCAGGTTTCTCGGATTAGCAAACAGTTGGTTCCAGATTTGAAGATCTAAGCTAGTTCTTAGTAGATCTTCTGTAATAGTTGTATTACTTGTTTGTATCTTGGCGAGTGTAGACCTTACACTATTATTTAGTTTAGTAGTATTGATTCAACATATATTTCAGATCTTTATTTTCTTGTTTTCTAAGTCAGGGTAGTCTTATAAATAGGAGACATTGTAATCTTATATTCCATCAAGAAATATCAATTATCCTTCTATTTTATTTTCACGCTTTTATTTCAATTCCGTATTGTTCTTGGTTTGATGGCAAAGCTCCCGCGACTACCTTTTATCCCTCGGACGATCGCAATCGCGACGCCGGAATCATGTTAAGAGAAATCATCTCTTTTAACACATTGCAACTAGTAAAATGTAGCATTCAACATGCAGAAAACTTGACATCCTCAAAATTTTCGTCCATTGATGATTCACGTCAAGATTTATTTTTGTGATGTGGATTAAGAAGATGACTGAAATGTGGTTGTCACATGTCAATAAGTTGTGCCTGTAATCTAAAATTTAAAACGAAGTCTAATTTGTTACTAATTAAAAAGTGTACTATCTTAAGTGAAGTTATCTGTTATACAATGAATCAAATTTTGAGATATAATCCATCCTACATTTAAAATGTGTACCTTGTTTATAATGTAGAGTAAAATTAGGCAACAACGGATATATTACAAAATAAAATAAGAAATAATTACCATTTTCCTAATAATCTTTTCATCCATGACCAATATTCATGCTTTTCCATTTTGGTCGATCTACAAAAGTTAGTTCCCTTCCGAGTTCCATCTTTGACATGTTTGTCTATTTAATGAGTTGGATTTTATTCTCAACTACTAATATTATACTAATAACTTTATCGGTTCAACTCGAAACTCATTGGATGGTCGAAATAGCCCCATAATTTAATAGGAATGTGGCTGAAAATTTATAATCCGAATAAATCACATCTCGAATAACCAAAATTCGATAATCCGCTATCAAATTAATGGGACTTACCCGAAATTAACTCAAGCCTCATAAAATATACCTTAAACGAACTATTTCTAATTATTCAATCAATCATTTTTCCAAACTTAAAAAAAATTAATAAAAGAAATTATTATTTCAAATGTACGCGAAAATATATTTTAATTCATTGTTTGAATAATGTTATACTCATTATCTTAGTTTGTTTTATTTACTCTTACGCTTGTCCTCACAAAATTATATGTACAAATTTTAAAACGATAATTATTTAAGAAATTTTGTGTTCTCATTTATTATAATAGTATATAATTATATATAAGAGCATCTCTAATAGCGGCTAGTCCACCGGCTAGCCGATTCGCGTCGCTAGTCGGTTGGCTAGCCGAAGTACTGCGATTGGCGAACGGCGAATCGGCTAGCCATTAGGCGAGCGCACGCCGATTTGAAGGCGCTGGCCGCCATTGGAGGCTGGCGATCAGCCAGCGCAATTTTTTATTATTATTATTTTTTAATTTTTGAAACACTATATTCGCGATTTTCACGTCATTTTTATTTGCACCACTTTTTTTTATTTAATGTAATTTTTTTAATCAATGTACCTTTTTTATTTAAATGAAATTAATGAATTTTCCCGTATATGTCTCGTAAATTTTATTTCCGTAATTTGTCATAAATTTAATTTCGTAAATTGAATTATTTTTATTGCGGCTAGCCTATTTGCTTAGAATGATGATGTGGCAGGTGGATTTTTAGTAATGATAACGTGGCATGGAGAGAGAGTGGCTAGCCTATGGCTGGCCTAAAGCCATTGGAGATGCTCTAAAAATAGATTGGATGAATTAAAAGTAACTTTTTTTTAGCCCAACAGCTTAGTCAGAATAACCCAATGAATTTATTGGGCCCAAACTCGGTAAGGTTATTGGGCCCAAACGAAGCGAGTTGATTCGATTAGCATCGTGAGTGGAGGAATCACATGCTTTTGATGTGTTCGACAAAAATCTCACTACCTTTCTTAAAAAATCTCACAATCATCACCAAATCCCCAAATTTTCCGATCCCAATCCCTCGCCAAATCCGCCGAATCGATGCGCGCAGCCACGCTCCAGCCCCCGAACCAGGTCGCCGCGGCGCCGGATGACGACGGATGCGGCGAGCCCCTCCTCCGCCCCGCCGCCGTCGGCCTCGCCGGCGCGCTCCGGAAGAAGGCCGTGGGAGTGCGGTCGTGGCTGCTCCTCGACTCCACGGGGCACGCCAACTCTGTGGAGGTCGGGAAGCACGCCATCATGCGGCGGACCGGGCTGCCGGCCCGCGATCTCCGGATCCTCGACCCGCTCCTCTCCTACCCCTCCACCGTCCTCGGCCGTGAGCGGGCGATTGTGATCAATCTGGAGCATATTAAGGCGATCATTACGGCGCAGGAGGTTTTCCTGCTCAATTCCAAGGATCCTTCTGTGATTCCCTTTGTTGATGAGCTTCAGAGGAGGATTCTTCGCCATCATCAAGCCGTCAAAGCTCAGGTTTCTTCTTCGCTTGCATCTACTTTACTAGTAGTTGGTTATTTATTATCTCGTGGAATTAATCAATTTGATTAAATCCTTTTTGCAATTGTGAATTAGGATGATTAAGTGTGATTAGTTGCATAGACTAATTTATTGTTACTGGATCGGAAACTTTGGGATATCTAAAGCCCTTGATTGTTTCCAGGGTTAATGGCAGAATAAAACACCAATTATATGTCAATTGAGTTCTTTACCATCAAATTTGAATGTGGGGTAGAGACACACAAACTTTTAGTGTGATACTAGTTTTCCATAATATCAAATTTCGCCCAAATTGAATCTAAGGTGGCACGATGGAATGTCCAAAACGATGTGTCTTGGTCTGCGGTGGCATAACAAAATGTTAAACTTCACCAAAACGACGAGGCTTCGTCGAAAATTACAAAAAAAATCAAATGACATATTATTTCAATAATAATTTTTGTCATGTCCTCACATAGGATTGAACTTTGTCATAATTGAATACATGATCATGGGAAATTGTCTGCACAATGTACTTTTTCACCTATTCAAAGTTGGTGTTAAAGATTTGCATCAACCTATATTTTGTGTAGTTTTCCTGCATTTTAGCTCTTGTTTCAATGACTTGAGATAACTTGCTTGATTTATATTCAGTGAAATGGGCTAGGATTGCATATTTCCTTGTGATAAAGATATAAATAATGCTTAATCATGAATTGTGATGAGCTTATATTAGCTGAAAATTACTGTCTAATTTTAAAGATATTTCACGTCTTAGCTTCACATATCTGAATGAGGTGTGGTAATGGTGGTTAAGGAAGCTGGGGATGGTGAGAGTGCAAACTGGACAAACTTATATGATTTGGAAGGGCCTCACTCAATGCCCGCAAGTCCTCCAGATAGCTCCAATAACTTTCCCAATAAAGAAGAGGGAGAGAAGGCAGATGGGAAAGAACAACTTGGGGAGAATCGAGATGGTCCGAAGCTGCTCCCTTTTGAGTTTGTTGCATTGGAGGCATGCCTTGAGGCTGCTTGCAGTTGCTTGGACAATGAGGTTCGAAAACTCTATGTTAGTTTTTCTGTTAGCGAAGTCCAATATGTCATATAGTATTTATTCTGCAGTTCATTTTTTTCCTCTTGTATCTCAAGCTAGGCAAGGACACTGGAGCAAGAAGCTCATCCAGCACTTGATAAACTGACTTCAAAAATTAGTACTCTCAATTTGGAACGAGTCAGACAGATTAAAAGTCGCCTGGTTGCTATAACTGGGCGCGTGCAAAAGGTTGGGTAGAGTAATTTGCGTTATCCTTTTCTGCTACGCGTATTCTGTTGGACTCTGAGATGAAGATTTTATGAATGTGTTCTGTCATGGTTTATCAGGTGAGGGATGAGCTAGAGCATTTGTTGGATGACGATGATGATATGGCAGAGATGTATCTAACAGACAAACTAGATGGACAGCTTGCGTCTTCTTCTGTTTCTACTGTAGAAGAGCAAGATGACCTGGACGAGGCTGACATGGATGACAGGCATGTTACACATGTATCTTCCTACAAATACTTCACTTACAACATTACTAACATACCATTTCAGGACACCTGCTGAAATATTGGAGGGCACTGAGAGTGCTTATGTTGGCCACCGGAACATTACCAGCGAAGAGGCCTTGTTTGGCGGCCCTAACGCCCCAAGCAGACGCAGTCACGGTACCCATACTAGTACGCATAGTGCCATAAGCAACAAGCTCGATGTGGAGGAGCTAGAAATGCTTTTGGAAGCGTATTTCGTTCAGATAGACGGTACACTCAACAAGTTATCCACTGTATGTCACACGCATCTTTCAACTTGGCATTCAAATTCGGAATATTATTTCTCCTTTCTTAACAAGTTACCCTTTTCTATGAAGCTGAGGGAGTACGTCGATGATACAGAGGATTACATCAATATTATGCTTGACGACAAACAAAACCATCTTCTTCAGATGGGGGTTATGTTGACAACAGCAACCCTTGTGGTGAGTGCGTTTGTGGTGGTTGCTGGGATTTTCGGTATGAACATCACCATCGAACTTTTCAAAGACGAAGTGCATGGGATGACGAGGTTTTTGTGGACTGTTGGAGGTGGCTCAGCCGGCACTGTCTTCCTATACGTGATTGCCATCGCGTGGTGCAAACACAGACGGCTGCTGGAGTGAGTCTCTCGGGGTTGGTTGGTTGGTTCGTTGTCCTAATTGTATGATACCTTTTGGTGAGAAAATGTAATATACCTTCCTACATTGTTCACTAAATATTTTTATACTACTATTAAGTCTATAACTGTTGATTATGTTAAAAAAAAAATTCATATGGTCATGCTTTTATGTGTGCACATATATTTATTCATAGGTAAAGCCCAATTGTATCATACCTTTTGGTTAGCAAACCTTTTAAGGATGCAAATTTATATCTACTAAAAATGATAAAATCTAGTATATGGTAGTGTAATTTATGTTGGAATATATTATCCTCTTTGAAGTCTTATTCTAGAAGGAGTTGAGTGTTGGAAGTTGAACACAACTAAGTTAGTTAATTATCTGGTGTTTATATACCGTGAACGTATGACAATTTACTCTGAACCACAATAAAATCTTTATATTGTTACCATATGTAATTGCATCGAGGGCTATTGAACTGTTATCATAAATAACGCATGACACACAACAAGTCAACAACCATATCACAATTCAACTAGATATCAATAAGTCACAATCGGTTAAAGTCATACTACATCCGTCCACCATTAGAGTCCCGATCACTTTTGCATACTCGTTTTATAAGAATGATAATAAATAGTTAAAGTGGAGAAATGGTAAATTAAGAGAGAATAATGTTAAGTAGAGATACTATGGTTTTAATTTAATTAGTGTATTCTTCATACTGTCATACATATTATTGTAATTACGAATTTTCACATTGCTGTTTATGAACATTTTGATGAGTAGCTCACGATTTTGTCAAACAGTGGTAGTATGGAGTAACTAACAAATACTAATAGTATATGAATTTTTATTTTTATTTTCTGTGCAAATCTGATCTTTAGTAAATTAGTAGTAGTATATAATCATGTAGCTCACTTTTACAAACAATAAGGATTAGTGGTCCATAAATCTATAAATGTTGGCCAAAACATGCTATTTTCCGATAAATTCGATCACAAAAATCATGAACTTAAAATTGTTATGAATTTCACACAAATCCAATTTCAACAAATTGAAACCATAGTATCCCTTCCCTTGTGGCTCACGGTATGTACTCGAAGAAGACAACACATGTTTTAATACACAAATATTGGCAGTGAATGTGACTAATTTTCATTACTACTAAAAACAAGACTATTGGTTGTGGAAGTCAATTTGTATGTTTGCAGTTTGCACTTTGTAGAAGTAATGTGTAGTGCTAAGGCAAACATTATGACAAAACAAATCCAAAATTCATGTTTATCAGGATCTATATAAATTCTAAACTGATTAAAATACACTTAGCTGAATAAATCTTGAAAAAGTTGGTGAGATTTTTAGTTCATCTAATAACGAATTGATAATTCTACGGTATCAAATTCCTATACAATGTGTAAAATCCATTAAATATCTAATTCTACGGTATCAAATTCATACACAATGTGCAAGATCCATTAAAAATGAGATGCAATTATTTAGTGAATATCAACCATGACGATTTCCAGCTATGATAAAAACAGATTCATGATATTCAAAAGGCATAAATATAGAGTATAATGTAAGCAACAATGTAAATAATAAACACTAAATCAATCATATGATACCAAAATCTGATAGTATTAAAAAGGATTAATTTCATACCAAAATCCAAAATTCAATAGCAAAATAGAACACCGTTCAACATTATCCATAAAAAAAACAATGAAAACATTTGAATTATAAAATAAAGCCTATAAACCTTTTCAGTATCGCCTGGGAGCGCCGCGGCCGTAGCTGAGCTGCGGCGCGCCTCCGATGGCTCCTTCCTCCTCTCTGAGAAGCACGCCGGGCAGATCCTTGATCCCGAGCGATTCGAGCAGATCTACGGTCTCCTGGTCGACCTCGATGCGGTCGGTCTTAATCGCGGACTCGTCGGGGACGAAATCCATGCGGCGCTCGCGCTCTTCTTCCTGGAGCTTCAGAGAGATGCCGCGGACGGGTCCTTTCTGGATGCGCTTCATCAGGTGAGTGGAGAAGCCGGCGATCTTGTTGCGGAGGCGTTTGGACGGGATGATTGCGACCTCCTCCAGAATTTTTTTGTTTGTGTGGAAATCCAGCGTCATCTTCGCGTAATACCTCTCGATTACTTGGCGAGAGGACTTCTTCACCGTCTTTGTCCTTACGCGCCCCATGTTTTCGCGGTGGCGGAGTGGCTCAAGGAGATGAGAGACTTGACGAGAGACTGGGTTTTGAGATGCTTTATGAATGGGAGAGATTAGGGTTTACTTTCTTGGGTTTTAGCCCATTTCAATTTATGCAATTGGCCCAATTCTTTAAAGCTACCGAAACTCGTCTCACATATTGTTTGGAAGATTATAATCACTAGTGTTAGCCCACGCGCATAGCACGACACATAATATTTTTGTTCTATTAATTAGATATTTTGAATATATTAAATAAATTAAAAATAACATCTATATAAGATTAAAAAATAAAAAATATAGTACTATATACAATAATATGATAAATAATTATAGATATAAAATTAAATAATTTTTTAATTAAATAACATGATAATATTTATTAATTACGACACTTATCGTTACAACATACATACTTCAATACTAAAATACTCAATATTAAATTGATATAAAATATTAAATATGCAACTAAAAAATATAAGGAGGACAATAACATCGTCATACAAAGATAAAATGATGTACAAAACAAATAAAACATAAACATTAGAACAATAAAACAATAGTTTGTAAGACATTAAAAAACTTATATGTGAACAATCTTAATTGTACAATAATAAGAATAGCAACATAAAGAAAATAAAATAAATAATAAAACACAAACTCCAATATCCCGATGACTCTTCCTCAACCTTATATTCCTCCTTAAGCTCCAAATTAATGATTTATGCATATGCGTAAAAACAAATGTGATATTTATGATCTTCGTCTTCTTTGCTTCCTTTCGTCATTTCGTTGCTCTAGGTGTTTTCTTTGCATGAAAACTATGAAGTGACGAGGTTGGTGACAAATGTATAATGTTGTAGTTTCAAAATATTATAGATAGTCAGAGCTTATGTGATTTCTATATTTGTAAAAATAGAAGTATTATAGTATGGACAAAAAAATTAAAATAAAACTAATAAAAATAAAACAAACTAACATCAAGAAAAAACTGAAATATGAACTAACATCGTTGAAACAAATTAATCTCAAATAAATGTACTACTATAGGTAAAGAGTAATAACCATATCGAGAAAAATTCTTCCTTTTGCAAAGAATCCGTGATGCAATGTGACATGACAATGAGGAATGAATTATAAGCTAGAAAATGATACATATTTATAAACAAAAATACTAATAACAATATAATTGCTAAAGTAATACTCAAAAAATACCAAAGAGAGGCTCTTCGTCCATTTTTGTGATCTGCTTGATTAGATCAAACGTCTTAAACGAATACATAAATCTTGGAAATTTGGAGTCGTCAACTTTAGATATTCGTGTTTTAGAGCACATAGCTATTACAAATGCATGATCCGTAATAGGAGTACGTACTCGATTTCTTCGTGCAAAAAAAAAGCAGATATTAACAACTGAACCTTCCTTAATATGGTCTTGAAACTTATTTTGTAAATAATGGGGCAGTGTGCCTTGAATTCTAGTGCCCTGCATGGAAAAATAAACAGTTAATGGTTTTAGATAAATACCTTAAAAACCGTAATAAGGTAAGAAGCGACACTCATTTTTTTTTAAGCCGATTTTTCACCTTTCTTTCTTGAGACGGAAAAACAATATACAATTTAGGCGTATAGCGATTATTTAATTCTTTTTGGGTTGAGCCCAACTTATTTTAGAAACCCAAATCAGCATGGAATTTTTCATGGGAGCCCAATCCCTTTTTTTCTTTTCAAAACCTAATCAGCCGAACAAAATGAAAACTGCACTATGCAGAAAAATAGGAACAAACTAGCCAAATCTATTTAGAGATTACCAACACATATATATTCTCTCCACGTTCACCAGGCAAAACCAATTTCACAAGTTACATCATTCTTCCAAAACCCTACCAAAGAAAACCGAGAGAGTTAGGAAAGAGAGAAAGGCGGTGGTGCCGTGTTGAGAAGAAGGCTGCAAAAGCTCCAACAGCGGGGCTGGACGGCGACGACTCCTACTCCGATCAGCAGCCTCGCAACAGCAGCAACGCGCTGATGAAACTCCGAGAGGAGGCAGCGGCGGCGGCGGTGTCGCAGCGAGGGGCTGGCGGATCAAAGAGAGTGGGCTGGAGATGGAGTGACAGCGGAGCAGCAAAGTTAGTTCTGCGGCAATGATAGATGGAGGAATGATAGCGGCGGTGCAAAGCTGATCAGGACAGCGATGGCACTACTCGTACGCTCGATGAATCCCGAACAACAGCAGCAACGACTTAGGGTGGATAGCGGCTGTCTCGATCTGGAGCAGCAGCGACGACGCCGGCGGCACTTTGACAGCAGCGGCACTGTGGCAGAGATGAGGGAAAGATATGCTAGTGAAGGCGACCGCGGCGGTGCTTGCTGCAACAGTGAACGGCGACGGAGAGACGAAAAGAGTGAGAGAGCTGGGGCAACGTCGACTTGAAAGAAGGAGGGAAACGAGTTCTCTTTTGATTTTGAATCGGAGATGTCGATAGAATTAAAGAGAGAGGGAGAGTGGAATGGCTGCGCCATTGTTGATACATGAAGAGGAAGGAGACGGTGCTGAGGTTGAGAGAGAAGAAGAGTGCAGCGGCACTGTGCAGAGAGTGAAGGATTTGAGATTTTAAATATGCGGAGATGGAGCTGAACCGTCGATCTCGCCGATGGGATTCAGATTGGAGACAGCAGACGGAGGGAGCTAGAAGAGAGAAAGATGGCGAACATGTGTTTTAATTGAAAAGAAGGGGAAAATCCCATTTTGGGAGTTCACTAATACGTAAGGTGAGAAAAGTTTTTGAAGTTTTGGACCTTGTTTTAATTAAATGTTTTAGGCAATGTGAATTAATTTATAAATTTGGATTGGGCCTATTGTTTTTAGTAAAGGAGATGATTGGAGTTAATCTAGTGTTTGGGTCGGAGTACATTAAATCAATGGGCGTCTTCATACACGTGTTTTGAGAATGCAATGGAACGCAGGATAAGATTTTATGCGATCGAGGTGGGCTTTCTTTTTAAATAAGGGCAATGCCCTAAGTATATTTTTATGTGAAAATGAATATTTGTCATGCCGTGTTTTGTTTTATCTATGGAACCTATCTGCTGTGGCTTTTGCCATCTATGGATAATCGAATTCGGGTCTGACTAGGGAGTGAGTCCCTACTCAGGCTAGTGTACACCAATGGGGATCGTGAGCCGTCTTTTGGGTCGGTCGGTCGGTCTAGTGACTTGGAATGTGGCCACATTCCTTGTCATCAATGGATCAGATATGGTAACATCTATGGGAAAATGACTGATCAGTCGAGTTTTACAATGGAAATGATTTTAGTGTCTTGGGCATTTTCAAAACCCCAAGGTCACTCAATGGTGGCATGATAAATATTCTTTTTATAAAATGTTTTCGGCATGAGTCCACTGAGTGCATCAAGTACTCAGCCCTGCATTTCTTTTTAAAATGTGCAGGTTGAGATGTGACGAGCGCGGTGGGTGTTGAGCATAAAAGTGAAGAAGATAACAAATAAAAGATCTCGAATATATTATGTCTTCATACATAGTATTATTCTTCTCTCGAATGCTTCCGCTGAATATTGTTTATTTGAGTTGTCAATTGTTGAGATAATATTCTTTTGAGTTGTTGATTGTTGAGATACTTGATTTTATTCGAGCTATTCCCAATTATTTAAGCTTTGGTCGAGTTTCGTTGTTTTTCCCTTTCTTTCCCGCTTCTTTTATCCTCCCCTAGTCACGATTCACCGTGTTTTCTATCCTTAGAAAATGCGGTCGTGACAATAACATCGTCATATAAAGATAAAATGGTGTACAAAACAAATAAAACATAAACATTAGAACAATAAAACAATAGTTTGTAAGACATTACAAAACTTATGTGAACAATCTTAATTGTACAATAATAAGAATAGCAGCATAAAGAAAATAAAATAAATAATAAAACACAAACTCCAATACCCCGATGAGTCTTCCTCAACCTTATTTTCCTCCTTAATCTCCAAATTAATGATTTATGCATATGCGCAAAAACAAATGTGATATTTATGATCTTCGTCTTCTTTGCTTCCTTTCGTCATTTCGTTGCTCTAGGTGTTTTCTTTGCATGAAAACTATGAAGTGACGAAGTTGGTGACAAATGTGTAATGTTGTAGCTTCAAAATATTATAGACAGGCAGAGCTTATGTGATTTCTATATTTGTAAAAATAGAACTATTATAGTATGGACAAAAAAATTAAAATAAAACTAATAAAAATAAAACAAACTAACATCAAGAAAAAACTGAAATATGAACTAACATCGTTGAAACAAATTAATCTCAAATAAATATACTACTATAGGTAAAGAGTAACAACCATATCGAGAAAAATTCTTCCTTTTGCAAAGAATCTGTGATGCAATTGGACATGACAATGAGGAATGAATTATAAGCTAGCAAATGATACATATTTATAAACACCGAATGATTTTAGTTTTAGATAAATAACTAAAAATTAGTAATAAGCTAAGCACTGACACATACCATCCGATCGTGGAATACATATTCTAAGAAGATTACATTGTTTTGTCCACATTTAATGAACATAAACATGCATGCACAACACTTGAATCACTGACGAAGTATTGTTAGGTAGACATTAAGGAATGCGAATTTCATGATGTGAACAAATCTTTACTTTTGCCGCAAATTTGTAATGGAGTGAGGGGAGACGATGAAGAAGTGAAATACAATCTTGCAAATGATACATATTTATAGATATAAAGTATTGAAAATGAATCATTAATGTGGCGGTTACAAAATAATAAGGAATAATTATATTTTGTCCAATCATTATTTGAATATTATGAGTTAACTCCTAAATTAAGTGAGACTAATAATCATCAAAATAATTGCCAAAGTAACTTACAATGTAAAATAAATATACATAAATATAATATGGTGATTAGTTATTACATAAATATTTAAATTGATTCCATAACTTATAAATATTCTGAAATAAAGACAAAACTTATAAACATTTTAAAAGAAGGCCAAAACTCGCCTTTTATATATGTATAGATAGATTATATCTTACTAATATTATTTTATTTACTTAATCAATTACTAGCATAGTAGATTATTAGACTCGAAGCCCAACTTAGAAGGGTATGAAATGAAAATTTTAACTATGCAACCTGTTACTCCTTTCATATCTCTACTTATGTCTTCTTCTTTTTTTTTTTTTTTTTTTTTTTTTTTTTTTTTTATTAATAATTTCGAAACATCTTAAATTAAAGTGTTATTTTATTTTAATTGCTTTTGCCACATGAAGGACAAGTAGAGCACATAGATATATGACTCATATTTTACTATTTTTTTTTTCCATTTTCATTAACTCCATCCATCTTTAAATTTTGTCAGATTTTAATCGGGCATTATTTTAAGAAATATAATGGAAGTGAGTTGAAAAAAATAGTGGAATATGAGTTCTACTTTTAAATATTAATTTTATAAGTAATAAAATATGAATGAGAATGAGTTGGTGGAACGTGGAGTCCACTACTAAAAATGGTAAAAAAAAGTAAAATGTGACAAATTTTATGAGACGGATGAAAATGGAAATATGTGAAAAAAATTCAGGAACAAATAGAGTGTAATTTTTTAAGCTATGAACATATAATACAATAGGGATGTAATCAAATAAAACTCTAAATATAGTACAAACTCCAAACTATGATTTGTGCCGTTAGAAAATGTCAACATATGACAATATAGTAGCAACAAAAAATACTAACACAGTGTCAACAGATGATGCTATGTTGATATTATGTTAACACTATGTTGACATTTTTTATTGCTATTATTTTGTCATCTATTGATATTTTATAACGGTCCAAATCATAGTTCAGAGTTTGCATTTTATCACTACCCATAGTTTAGAGTTTGTACAATATTTAGAGTTTGCATTTTATCACTACCCTAATACAATATCGACGGTTGATGGAATGATAGGTAACTCAAATGGTTTTAAATCTCGACAAAAAGGTTTCATCATATCATGTTTGTCTTATTTGATGGATTAAACAAATTTTATTTTTATGATTCAACATTAATTAGAAAAAAATTTAATTGTAAAGTTCAATTATTAAAAAACATTTCGACATGAGTTTCATAGGGGACTAGATAAATATTTAATATTACAAATTTTAATAGAGAAAAAAATAAGTATTGATGAGGTCATTACGAGGCACATAACACTGATTCCATGACAATAATTTTGAATAATGCTATGATGATTATACTATTGATTATGTTTTTTTAGATTTTTTGGACAAGAACGCCCTCATAGATTTTTTTTGGGCACAAATTTAAATACTTTATTAAATTAGTAGAGAGAACAAAATAATACTATAATACATAAAATATAAGAGGGAGAGAGACCTTTTTTTAATTAAAAATACAAATCAATCACTTGATTTGGACAGAGGGAGTGTCGATTTTCTTCAATCAAATTGCATTTGTTCGATATTATATGATTCATTGTAGCAAATCATGATTTGTGATATTGGGATTAGACACTGTTGATAGCGATAATGAAGAGTTTGGAGTGTCGATTTTCTTCAATCAAATTGCATTTGTTCGATATTATATGATTCATTGTAGCAAATCATGATTTGTGATATTGGGATTAGACACTGTTGATAGAGATAATGAAGAGTTTGCATTTGATTACATCCTATACTCGTATTCGAAACATATATGCTTATAGTAACATTGATCCTTTCGAAGGGGTATTGTCAATTATGCAAATAATACTAGTACCAGTATTCAACAACATATTCAAAGGTACATGATTTCTTGGATGTCCAAGGCACTGAGAAATCCAGAAATTGTTGTACAGAAATTGAGCCTAATTTGAGGTTGCTGATTGGAGAGCTACAAGGCACTGAGAAATTCACTTGGCTAAGTTGGCTTATGTGAGAAACTAATCTTTCTCTATAAGCACAACAATTTTTATGATTCAAAGCACCAGAATACAACAATTCTCCAATATTTATAGAATTTCAACCATTCGAATTAATGATTATACTTCAAATTAATGACTAGGGCATTATAAAATAAATTTGATGATATTCAATCCAGGAAGTAACAAGTGAGTAGAAAGGTTTGATCTCAAAAAGTAACAACACCTCAATTCAAAACAAAATCCAAACGACGAAAAACATTTAACCCTACGAAAACCTCTACACACCTTTTTGAGTTCAGTATCTCCTGGCGCCGCCTCCACGGCCGTAGCTCACTTGCGCCGCGCCTCCAATGGCTCCATCGTCCTCTCTGAGGACAACGCCGGGCAGATCCTTCATCCCGAGCGACTCGAGCAGATCGACGGTCTCCTGGTCGACCTCGATGCGGTCGGTCTTAATCGCGGACTCGTCGGGGACGAAATCCATGCGCCGCTCGCGCTCCTCCTCCTGGAGCTTCAGAGAGATGCCGCGGACAGGTCCTTTCTGGATGCGCTTCATCAGGTGGGTGGAGAATCCGGCGATCTTGTTGCGGAGGCGCTTCGACGGGATGATTGCGACCTCCTCCAGAATCTTCTTGTTCGTGTGGAAATCCAGCGTCATCTTCGCGTAGTACCTCTCGATCACTTGCCGTGAGGACTTCTTCACCGTCTTGGTCCGTACGCGTCCCATCGCAGCGGCTGAGCTTTTCGCGGCCGAGAAAGGTGAGAGATCGGAGCGATTTAGGGTTTGGGATTGGGAATTCGGGATGCTTTTGATATTTTATATGTGGAGATCGTTAGAATTAGGGATTTAGTGTTGCTGGGCCTTACTCCTTTTAAATCAATGCGATTGGCCCAACTTATTAATAGGGCTCGAAGTCCAACTTTCTGCATTGAAACTCATATGCAGCGGTCACAAATACGAACATAACCCGTTAAAAAAATCATAAACCCGAACACGACATGAACCACTTTGGATCAACACGACACGAGAACAACACATACATGACACGACATTATAATAACACGATCTGATAACACGGCAAAGATCTGACAACAACTGATTAACAAAAGTTACAAAATCGTGAATCTGATCATTAAGACTTTAGAGTCTAATAAAAACCTAAAATCTGATTATGCAATGTTATCTGATGAACAATAACATCAATAGATTCATGGCAAGAAATCCAACAAAAATAAATATCATTTTTAAAATGCTAAAATTTAATAATATTATAGTAATTATTTATTAATAGGTGACCCGAATACGACACGAACATTACACGACTTTTTCGTGTCCTTAACGTATCGATCTGATAAGAACACGAACCCAAAAAGCTTTGACCCAAATCCATTAATTTCATACGAATTCGTATCGTATTGTGCCAAAAGTTACCATACTTAATCATATAAAATCATCTACTCCCTTTGAAGTTGGAAGTCAAAAATCGCTGCAAATCGCCATCTAATAACTGCGGAAGCCGTGATTGTAATGTTGCCATTTTCGAATCGGAAGCAGCTAGCCCTCGCCGCCTTCGGCTTGCTCACCGGCACCGCCTGCATCGCCATCGGAGCGCATCTCTCTTTCTCCAACATCGCTCCACAGCAGGCCAGAGTTCAGTCCCGCAACGAATACGTCAGAACCCGTCTTAGAAAATTCTTCGAAGATTAAGCCCTAAAATCTTCTCTTTTTGGTAATTTCCCCATTTCACTCACTACTACGCTTTTAATTTCACAATTCCGCTGAAAATTAAGCTGTTTGGATTTGGATAAGAGCCGATTGCTGTTTGAGCTAGAGATTTTATTGCTTCCTGTTTCCGTTTGGATTGTTCATAAACTGTTTGGATTTTGTTTGGATAGTTCTATCTAGATCGTGGAACTATGAAATGAGAAGATTTGATGCCATGTTAGAACATTTTGAGAGTCTTTGATGGATGACTGAGTATTTTTATCCTCATCTCTATGATTTCTTCGGGATTTTAGGAAGTGTTGTTAAGTGGAATAAAGTAGAGAAGAAAAAAGTAGTAGTTGAATATTTTAATGAAGAGAGATGAGGAGAGGGTTATTTCCAAAATAGGAAAGTGACCATCTTGATTGGGACAAGCAAAAAAGGAAAGGTGGCCATCTTGAATGGGACGGAGGGAGTAGTTGATTAGGAACAGATTGTGCATTGGATACAGGAAACTAGAAAAGCTTTTAACTTTACTAGCTTTTGCTTAATGCAAATCGTGATTAAGAGAGATGTCATCGAGAAGGATCAACAATTAAAATGTGCATTTCACCTGAGAGATTGGCTAGGATGATGGCATTAGGTTTATAGAAGAAAAATATCTAGATTCGTACCATTTTGTGCAATATGGGTTCACGAAAGCTCTGATTTGCGTGAACATTTTTATACATTCTTTGCTTACGAAACATGATTGGGAAATACCTGAAATGTGAGCCATTTATGTCTAATGCTTTTCTCCCTTTATTCAAAAATCATTCAGAGGAAAGAAAGTACATAATGGTTAGTTTGGGTTTCCCTTGGAGTATCAATTTGCCTTTTCCAGTTTCTTTGCTTGGAATCTGTAAGAAAAGTATTTGGAAGTCTTTTCTTTTCAGATGGAGGCTACAATAAACTTTCTCATGGTCTCTGAACGAGAGTGTTTTATTACGATATGATTTTGGATATGCTGGTCATTCCATATAATTTAGCAGGTTTCAATGCTATCTTGTTTGAAGACACTGCCACCGCCATCAACAACCAGTTATTTTTCATCCCCTGCTACACAAGGTAAAGCTCCATAACTCTACCCGAATCCTATTCATCAGTAAAGTTAAAGCTTCAAATACATAGGAACAGTTCAGTCATATTATATCATCTGACTGCGTAAATCATAACTCAGGTGATTCGGTTGAGAATACCCCAACGTCAAGTGCTCAAACCGGTCATATTGACCTGACTCGAGAATATACTATTGCAGTCCAAACAAGTTCTTATGGTGAGATTCGCAGAACATTTGACCAAGATAGCTCTTTTGACCAAACCGTAGTTAGCGGACATTTGGAGGGAATTGAGGGAAATCAGTTGTTGGAACAAGTTCTTCAACCAAGCCGTGAGTGTGTTCAAGAGACACTTTCCATTATTACACCCAGCCCGCTTACTGATCTTGTTGCTACGTACTTCGAACATAGCGAGCAAACTTCTCGTTTATGCTTCCTTCTCTACCAGAAAGTCATCCAGGCTCGCTTGGCGTATGCTCCTATACACCATCTTCTTGAGGACCTTCCTCTGGAGTTTGATTCCGACTCATATTCCCTCTCTGATTCCCAGTGCAACTTGGCATATAATGTCTTTCTCCAGTTTGACTGTCTTGAAAATCCCTTTCTCTCTCATGCTTCTCAGAACTTCGATAATATGCGCCAGCGCTTCTCCCAGCTCACTCATGAACTTGACCATCATCCAGTAAAGCCAAGGTCAAGGGTCCATCTCCCACACTATTGTTCAGCAGGATCTGCCTTGTGTTTGATTGCAGCGGCTGTTGGTGTGGCCATAACAGCCGTAGCAATAGCTACCCATGCTCTAGTTGCCCTTGCCGGAAGTCCTTTATGTTTCGCTCTTTTCCCTTCCAATATGATCAAGAAAGAAAGGGGTAGCCTTGTTCAGGTTGATGAGGCTTCAAGAAGTGCTTATGTATTGCTGAGAGATCTAGACACCATTGATCGCCTGGTGGCCCATCTACATGGAGATGTTGAAAACGACAAGTTCTCTATCCGTCATGCATTGGAGAGGGACATCGACAAGTATCTCATTCAGGAGGTTCTGAAACAGCTCCGGAGAAATCGGCCAAGCTTTATGGAACGGCTTGCTTATCTCGAGGACAATTTGTTTCTATGTTTTGCTGCAATAAACCGGACCAGAGCACGTGTTCTTGAAAAGATCCATCCGCAAGAATCATAAAACATGTCTGTGAAGATTTTCGTGACACCACTACACGCGCATGCACAATGGCCCTAGTATTGGTGTCTGCCAACTACACAGGGTTTTACACTAAAGTTCTTGTGGTGTGTCAAGAGCCAGACTCTTGATATCTCTACGTATTAAGTTGAAGGCAGAACTCTTTGGACGCGATGATGGAATATCCGCTTATGATATTCTACTGTGTATGGCAGCCGTTTCACCTGCAGGATTTTGATTACGAAACTTATATGAACCTATTCTGTCAACATGATGCAGCTCAACTAGGTTGAAAGAATGCTGATATGGTTAATACAGGAAAAGGCATTCTTTGGACTTCCCCTTTCAAAGGTGTGCTTTGTCAATTATGCAAATAACATATTCAACACAAGTTATGTAACATTCCTTAATAAGTAGCTTAGACTTCACTGTTGGCCTTTTTTTCTAGCATAGGTCTGAAATTATAGTTGGAGACTTTGATTCGAAATTAGTGGTTAAAGTTTGTATTTGAGTCCATTTTAATGCTTACAACAAATAGGTCTCCGATTTGTGTATACTTATTGTGACATGTATGATGGTGCAACTGCTATTGATTATAATAAGGGATAATTGCTTTTAAAATCACCAACTTTCCATGAATTCCGGTTTTTTCCCATGAACTTTAAAAAGTTCGTGTAATGCCACGAACTTTATTGTCGATTGCTATTTTCCCATGTCAGGTTTTCCGGTCTGATTCAAACTGTTCGTTTCCTATTAAGACAATGTCCAAATTCTTTTATCTTACTATCGTTATCTTTGTCTTTGAAATAGCTTCGTGTCGGTACTTTGTACGCCTCAATCGGAACTCGGATCAAGAAGTTATGGCCATTATGATAGTACAAGGTCGCACAAAGGTCGCAGCCTTCATCAAATGGCCATAACTTCTTCATCCGAGTTCCGATTGAGGCGTACAAGGTACCCACGCGAAGCTATTTCAAAGACGAAAATAACGATAGTAAGATAAAAGAATTTGGACATTGTCTTAATAGGAAACAAACAGTTTGAATCAGACCGGAAAACCTGACATGGGAAAATAGCAACTGACAATAAAGTTCATGACATTACACGAACTTTTTAAAGTTCGTGGGAAAAACCGGAATTCATGGAAAGTTGGTGACTTTAAAAGCAGTTACCCCTTATAATAAAGTCTAATTTTGTAATTTTGGATGGTGCAACTGCTATTGATTAAGTTCTGATTTGGAGTACCCGAGTAGTCTAAATTGAATTAGAAACATTTTACTTACATAACAAGCACTCTCTCCATCTTAAAATAAAGTCTAATTTTGTAATTTTGGATGCTCTTCATTGCATGTCTTATTTGACTTTTAGTACACTAAGTAGGCACATATTACTCTAGCTCACTTAAGTCATACTATTTTTAGGCCCCTCTTGGTATGGTGGAATGGATTGCTTGGTAAATATTTTTTGTTAGGAATCACCATTCCTTTTGGAATGACCATTCCATTCCACATGGGAATATCCATTCCATCCATTTAACTAAGGAATGACCATTCCATTCCATTCCTTTTTTCTTATTTTAAATTTTAACAAAATTATATAAATATTATTTTATATTATATTTAAATTTAATATCTTCACAATTTTATAATAAAATTAAAATTAAATTTTTTTTAATAATTGAAAAATCCACACACACACACACACTACACATACTTCACACACTACACGCACTTCACACACTACACATATTTCACACACTACACGCACTTCACACACTACACGCACTTCACACACTACACATATTTCACACACTTCACACACTACACACATTTCACACACTACACACATTTCACACGCTACACACATTCCACACGCTACACGCACTTTACACATATTTCACACACTACACACAATTTGTGTAGTGTGTGAAATTTGTTAAATATGTGAAGTGCGTGTAGTGTGTGAAATGCGTTTAGTGTGTGTAGTGTGTGAAGTGCGTGTAGTGTGTGTGGTGTGTGTAATATGTGAAATGTGCGTAGTGTGTGAAATATGTGTAGCGTGTCAAATGTGTGTAGTGTGTGAAGTGTGTGAAATGTGTGTAGTGTGTGTAGTGTGTGAAATGTGTGTATTGTGTAGTGTATGAAATGTGTGTAATGTGTGTAGTGTGTGAAATGTATGTAGTGTGTGAAGTGTGCGTGGCGTGTGAAATGTGTGAAGTGTGTGTAGAGCATGAAATGTGTGAAGTGCATGTAGTGTGTGAAATATGTGTAGCGTATGAAATGTGTGTAGTGTGTGAAGTGCGTGTAGTGTGTGTAATATGTGTAGCGTATGAAATGTGTGTAGTGTGTGATGTGTGTGTAATGTGAAGTGTGTGAAATGTGTTTAATGTGTGAAATGTGTGTAGTGTGTGTAGTGTGTGAAGTGCGTGTAGTGTGTGAAGTGTGTGTAGTGTGTGATATATGTGAAATGTGTGTAGTGTGTGAAGTGTGAAATGTGTGTAATGTGTGAAGTGTGTGTAGTGTGTGTAGTGTGTGAAACGTGTGTAGTGTGTGAATTGTGTGAAGTGCATGTATTGGGTGAAATGTGTGTAGTGTTTTTTTTTGGTAGAATCAACATATTAATTATTCATATTTCAGCCATCCATAGTGGGACGGACGATGCATCGTCCGTCGCATCGTCCGCCACTGTAGCATCACGGACGATGGGTTAACCATCGTCCGTGCCTAGAGCTGCCTAAGGTTTATCGAACCGGCGGTTAAAACCGAAACCGTAACCGCCGGTTACGGTTCTGAACCAAAACCGCGAGAAATATTCTGAACCGAAACCGTGAATTTTAGAACCGTGGTTTGGTTCAAGTTCCAAATTTTTTGAACCGAAACCGCGACCGAACCGCCGATTAACCGACGGTTTCACGGTTCCAACATGAATTAATATTGATTTGATTTCTACCAAAATTAAGAAGGGAACATGATTTATATTTGAACTTTTAAATGTGAACATTAGACTTTTGTGAGTATTTATAGTTGTTTCTGTATATCATGTTGCTTTTCTCTCTCACAATTATAATTTAATTACATATAGGAATAACTATTCATTGGAATGGATTCAAAATGACTGAATGATTCTAAATACCTAATCACATTTAATACATTTTGATAGTTATTCCACATCTATTTTGCTAAAAATTGAAAAGGGGTGTTTTGTTGCAATAATGCACAAAATGTTGCAGAAACCAAGATGAGATCAAAATTTGTAATTATCAAAAGTAGCATTAATGTTGCATTATTTTCGTATATAAAAGCATTATATATGCAATTTCACCGTTTTTTAAGTATGATACATTCTTCAAAATTGATTGGTTCATTGGCATTGTTGATCATACATGATTTAGTTTTAGTTAATCAAGATCAATTAAATTCAATTAATTTAGTTAATGCAATCTCACCATTTTTTACGTATGATTATGTAGTCTTCAAAATTGATTGGTTCATTGGTTGGTGGTTGGTGATGGTTGCACTCTTAAAAAATGATTGCACAAAACTCAATTTTTTTTTTATTTTTTTAATTTATTATTTATATGCTGATTTTAAATTCAAATTGGATCTCATTTCCCTCCATTTTTATCTATAAATACTCCCCTCTATTCTCACTTACATCCACCTCATTCTTGTTCAAGAATTTCTCTCTTCAATCTCTCAATTCTCTCTATTTGCCTCATATTTCTCATTTGTTTCAATTTAAACTATCTATTTTCTTGTTTCAATTTATTTTATAATTTCAAACTAAATGGCAAAAAAAAAAGAAAAGGAAAATAACCGCGAAACCGAACCTAAACCGCTACGAACCGTCCAAACACCGACGGTTTGGAACCGAAACCGAAACCGTGAAATAGCCTCACGGTTCGGTTCCGGTTCCATAACAAAACCGGAACCGGCGGTTCCAAACTGAAACCGCCGGTTCATGAACCGTGGGCAGGTATATCCGCGCCCGATCGATCGTCCGCGGACGATGCTCATCGTCCGTCGCATCGTCCGCCACTGTGGCATCGCGGACGATGCGACGCGTTTTTGATTTTTAATTTAATTTAATTTAATTTTCAAAACCTATATATATTCTCACTTTTTCACTCATTTTTCACTTCTTTCACTCTCAAATTCACACTACATATTCTACACTTCAAACAAAATGAATCCCGGAGATTACCCAAGTCCGAATAGTCCGATGTTGGGTGGTGTACGATGGTCGGGTACAGAACCCGACGACTACCGACCATTCGACACCAACGCCCAGTACGATCCCGAGTTCAGCACACACTCGTACGGGCCGTCAGACATGGAGCCTTCTCCGAACCGCACACTCGCCGCCGCCGCTCCATCCGTCGCCGCTGCGTCGGGCTCCGCCACAAGAAGAGGCGGCCCAAGACACGAACCCAGAAGTTGCCGCAAACGGCGGTGTGTGAAGAGTTCGCCCCGGGAAGGACGAACTATGCCGCGGACGAATCCTTCGTTTTGACAAGATGTTGGATTGGTGTGTCAGAGGATCCGGTGTTCGCAACAACCAGAAGGTTACGACATATTGGGAGCGCATCGCCAAAAAATACAACGAGGCCAAGCCGCCCCACGCCTACAAGCGCCATAGGGAGCAGCTACGCAAGCACTGGGATCAAATAAAGAAGCAAGTCAATCTCTTCGAGGGGGAGTACGACAAGTGCGAGAGGGAGCAGGCCAGCGGCGAGAGTCTGTCGGATGTGCGCGACAAAGCGGTGAGATCGTACACGCCGTTGTATGGTGAGTTCAAGCACTACCAGTCCTCGGCGATCTTGAAGGAGAAGCAGAAGTTCGTTGGTGGTATGATTCCCCAATCGACGGCGGCGAAGAAGAGGGCGTCGAAGCGCACCTTCGCTGATTATACAAGCAGTGAGAGCGGCGAGTCTCCAATGGATCTCAACAATCCGGTGTTCGAGGATGAGAGCTCCGGCACTCTGTTATCCCGGCGTCCCCCTGGCATCAAGGCTGCCAAGGGCAAGGGCAAGGCGACCACATCCGCCGCGGCGCCGCCTGACCATGCCACAAGCCCGGCCTCGAGCGCGACCCCGACCGAGACTTCGGCTGTGTCCCATGCCTACACCGATTTGGTGGCCTCCTCCGACTACAGGACGTTGTTGGACGCGCACAACGCCATGATGCAGACGACCCACCCGGCTCAAATCGAAGGCATCCAACGGATGATCGATGGCCTCGGCCGCATATTAGGACTACTCTAGACCGGATTTAGTGCACTTTTTTTTTTTTTTTTTAATTTCCTTTGTAACTTTTTTTTTAATTTCATAGTTTGCAATTTTTTTTTATTTCTTATTTTGTAACTTTTTTTAATTAAGTAAATGTAGGATTTGCCTTAATTGTGTTGTTTTTATTTATTTATTTTGCATGATATATTTGCATAAATTGTATAAATACAAAATAGAAGTAAAATGCTTAGGGCGTGGCTTAGGGCGGGCTATAGTCCGTCCCACTGTGGATGCCCTCATTCCATTCCATTTCTATATTTATTTGTAGTTATCAAACATAAGAATGGAATCAATTAAGGAATAACAATTCCCACTGTGGATGCTCTCATTCCATTCCATTTCTATATTTATTTGTAGTTATCAAGCATAAGAATGAAATCAATTAAGGAATAACAATTCCATTCCTTATGCTTACCAAGCACAATAATGGAATGGAATTGTCATTTCATTTCCACATTCATTTCATTCTCATCTTCATTCCATTCCATCATACCAAAGAGCCCCTTAATTATTGAACTAATAATGGTTCTTCGTTTCATTATATTGAGACCTCATCTCCTAGATTGAAGCACCTTGTTTTGGATAATGACATGTGAATTTTACTACAAGAAAAGTAATACTTCTTCTATACATAAATAAATGTTCTATTTTTGACTAGTGCGAATTTCAAAAAATTATTTAACTTTGTCAAAGAAAGTGTATAGAACAAGTTTTTGGAGCGCGTGTTATACTTTATACTATATTGGTTATATAATAAAATATGAGATCCACCTACCAAAAATAAAAAAAAATAAAACGGAGGTATTTATTGGTGAACAATGAAAAAGTAAAATTAGAATATTTAATAATGGAAGGAAGGAGTATTGACATTTAACATTATTTTACATATGAATAATATTTTATAGTAGTAGTAATGAAAAGAAAAAGAAATTGCAATGGTTAATTCAAAAGGCCAAACCCAACTACACAAGGTCCCCCACACCTTTATGAATGTAAAAAGAAACACCAAAAATATTAATTTCTGTAGTTATAGTAAGTAAATTTAGATAGCTCATGAGTTATTTCAATTTTACTATGAAAAATGTTCTTTGTTTGCTTTACGATTTTTCTGCTCTATGTATTTCTCATTATTATTATTTGAAGTTGTTATAATTTCCCTACTAGGGATGAAACAGAGAAAAAAATCGATTGTATTTATGAAATATCTAAGGAGATTAATTAAATAGACGCGGAGAAAATAAAGTTACTATACAAAAGCACTTTTCCTGTCAATGACAAAAAGTTTCAGTGCCGTTTAATAAATAATGAAAAATGATTATTGATGAATAAAATGTGCATGTGGTCAGCCATATCTCTGTCGCATAATCTATTTTTGTCATTTCTAGCACCATTTCCTAAGAACTGTATGATAATCAATGCTTCACCAATTATACCTGTATCATTTACTTTAGTCTTTAGCCATTCAATTAATTTATTGCGATTCATTTCAATTGACGTTAGAGAAAAGTGATGTCTGAAATTAGATATTGACATACCATTGTTCTATGAATCTACAATCAAATTCTAAAATAATTTACCATTATTTTTTAAAAATTAATTCATAGTAAATCAACACAGATTTGAGAAAATATTTGTTCAGAAAAACAAAGAATAATTGACATGGGGTGTGTAGCTATTGATTATGTGACAGGTAACGGAAGCAAAGATTAAAATAATAAAAAGAGAAGAGGTTAAAAATCAAACACGATGCAATCTCAGAAACGGTCAACCGATTTATTATCTTCGATATTAAATTATTAATTATCTCATCTTCTATTCAGCACCAAGATTATTTTTTTCTTCAGTATTTAGGTTCTTGTATCCGTGTAAATTAAAGATGTATAAGTATGTAAAGTATATTTCTACATAAATTACAAATTCTACATTTCTAGTTGAAATTTTAATTAATACATTATTTAATAATCGTAAATTTAAGAAATTGCAACAATTTTCGCACATTTGCTATATTTTGGCATTGGAAATTCCAATCGAATTATTCATTTTTCGCATAGTATATATGCAAAATAGTACTAATATTTATATATTGGTTTAAACACCTTTATTTTGAAGCGTTAGTACCTCAAATTTGCTTATAATCAATAAATTTTGCACAATTGAAATGGCGAAGACCATATATGATTATGATTATTTATGATGTATAGTATTTTAATAGTACTATATTTTTATACGTATTTAAATTATTGGTATGCCATTATACTCACATTATTATTTATACAATATTGTAATTGTTATCGACATCAAATTATAAACCTTTCTCCTAAAAAAACACTCTGTAAAAACAAACAGTAGATATGGTTATATTAGACATTATTAGTTTTATCATATAGAAATTGACAAAATTATGGTTCATTTATTGAATTATGGTCCAACAATAAAACAAAATAAATGTACCATACCTGACCAATCATGCCCATAGTTACAAACCACTTCCTTCTGTACAAACAGTTTTTAATCCACAAATCTATAGTTAAAAAAACTGAATTATCACTATAGTCTATAAATACCTACACATCACCACCACACATATTTTTGACTATTCATTCTCAAATAATACCTTCAATAAAATACTAAAATTATTAGCCAAAGGGAAAAAGGAGAAATTCACTGTTTGGATTATTAATTACTCAAATTCAAATTTCTTTAAATTCCACTCTTTTCTTTCCATTTTCATCACTTCTCCAAAAATGCCAACAAAACATTGGCTCTCTCCTCCCATCTCCACCGCCGCCGCGGCGAAAATCGACCTCTCGAAAGAGGCCTTATTCGAGAAGCCGCTGACGCCGAGCGACGTCGGCAAGCTCAACCGCCTCGTCATACCGAAGCAGCACGCCGAGAGGTACTTCCCCATGAACAACGGGGGCGGGCTGCTGCTCGGGTTCGAGGACGAGGCCGGGAAATCGTGGCGATTTCGGTACTCGTATTGGAACAGCAGCCAGAGCTACGTGCTGACGAAGGGGTGGAGCCGCTTCGTCAAGGAGAAGAGGCTCGATGCGGGAGACGTTGTCGTCTTCACGCGCCATCCGGACGACCTCGGTCGCCTCTTCATCGGATGGCGCCGGAGGGGCGCCGATGCCCCTCCGCCGCCGAATCGCGGGGGCTGGACCGGCCTACTTTACCCTCAAGTTGGTAACCACTTGAAAACCCTATTTTTAAGCGGCGGAAATATCATGAATTTTGGGTCGGTCCCACAATTTTAAAGACTAGTGGGAACAAATATATTAATGTTTTTTAATGAAGTAATTGCATTTTTTTATGAGTGGATAATAATATATTTAATTTATCAACGGTAGCATCCATGTGTGATTTAACGGACGCTAGTATTTTACCGTATTATAATTGCGGTCAAATTCAAATTTCATAATTTTCTCAGTCTGATTTATAACATTGCTAGCTAACTACTAGCATTTAACCAGATTTTATGAATTTTCAATCAATTTATCGTTTAATTACTCTTTGATTATAAATATTTGTTCTTATTTTAGTATATAAAAATATATGTAATGACCAATTTAACATAATCAGTAGTTAACGTTGGCCAGCAACGTATAAATGATTGAATCTCAGCGAATCGTTGCATCAAGTTAATCTGACAATTTATGTTGTATTAATTGCAGATAATCCCGAAAAAGAGAGAAATAGGAATTCGAAGAGGCTGAGATTATTCGGGGTGAACTTAGAATGGGACGAAGAGGAGCCGACTTCGGGTTCAGGGGAAGAGCCATACCATGAGTACTACTCGAGCCATCGTCGAACCGGTCACCCGGTAAGCTTAGGCGTGTGTGATTCGGCAACTATTTAAGTCACTAGTTAGAGTTGGTGGAGACGTGACTGGTACAATTTCCTAGTTTGATTTAATTATTGTTGTTTCCCTTAATCAAACAGTCACAATTTCTGCTATATAGATGGGAACTGTATAATTGTTGCCTTTAATTTAGAGATGATGAATTATTGCTCTTCAGACACATACATAATCTCAGTATATCAATTCATGGATAGTAGCTAGCTAGTTGTCAAATTGAACAAGTAATCTTAAGAAAAGTTGAACAAGTAATCCTTGTGTGAACAAGCAAATAAACGCACATTCAATGCATTCACATCTTTTCATCTTTTCTCATGTTTTTATATTATTATTATTTTTATTATTATTATTATTATTATTATTATTATTATTATAAGATATATTCGATTTAATTGAATTTTAAGAAATTGTAAGTTCTTGCAATATCGTAATTTGTCGCATTGTAAGTTTTGTAACATTGTAAATTACAGTGCTATAACATTGTCAACACAAGAATTGACAATTTCACAAATTTGCAATGTACATCTCTGTTAAACTTGATATGAATTGACTTATTCATATCATGCTTACTAGCATACCAAAGGCAAAAACCTCCTATGTATTGTGAAGTCAAACTAGACATATTAGCATTTTCGATTTAGAAAATAATGTGTTAAATAATCAGGATTTACTCACTACCATGGTGAGCTCGTTTGACTGCGGAAATGGCTTGAAAAAGAAGAGAGAAATTTAAAGTGGGAAAGTCAACATAATTTAGTTTGATGTTAGCATCTATTGTAATTTCTTTAAATCAAATTTGATTATGTTTTAGCAATTTAAGGCTAACATTTTGTTTATACCATCTAAATAAATTATTTTAAAAATCGCCACTCATTTAAATGCATGTGTACAATTAGATAAGGGGAGATAGGACTTGACTTTTCATGCTCACTACTTATTTAATGGACTCTCTACAATAATACCACCTGGTCCAGGTGCCTGTCAAATATTCACCCCATTATTTAATTCAATAAAAGAGACGAAAATCATATCATAGTACTTTGTTATTATTACAAAAAAGCCTATGTCTGTCCTATCATCGAAGAAAAGAAAAATGAAATTAAAAGTTATGGCTAAACATGAAATGGAAAAGGCTAAATCCAATTGCCTCTACGGAGCTTATGACTTAATTATTGTTTGCTAGCTATTGACATAAATAGGAGGTCAAATTTGAATAAAAAAATCAATTTTTAATTTATGCGTGTCAAATATTCTTGTGAAGGTGGAGTGATGGAATGATGAGATTAACAATATATATCAATCAACATATCAAAGATTGTGCATAGAGAGGTAAATTATTCGAACTCTAGGAGTATCATATGTGTCGTTTAATTCAAATAGCATGTTAATTCAAATATTAATTCTACAAGTTACTGATTATTAAACTCTATTCTATCACGGATCATATATGCCACATATAATTTTAAAAAATGTAGAGAATATACCAAAATTAAAAAATGGTCATTTATATTGTTTTGGATCTTAATTATATTGATAGTTAAATAATGTCATTCATATTAGTTTATGATTCTTTTGGCGAAAAGAGAATTGTTTTGGAATCTTTTGAAAGAGTTTGAGGACTTTTCTAATTAAAATTGCATCTTTTACTCTGATATCTACAGATCGATTCTAATAATTTTGAATTAATAAACAAAAGTCTAATATAAACATGAAAAATATGCATTAATAAAGGAAAAGAAAGCTACTTTAAAATATCGCTTTAGAAATAAATAAATAGATGGAAATCCAGATCTCACCATAATCTCGTCATTTTCATAGGAAGATACCAAATATACGGTCAAAAATTTAATGAAAATAATGAGTTATGTAATTTTTCTACGTATATATATATATATATTACTCCCTCCGTTTTTTAAAAATAGTACCGTTCCTTAAAAATAGAAGAATCTTTCTATTTTAGGACATGAACTCCACAATCCATCAACTCTAACTCTTACTTTACTCATTTTACTTTTCATTTCTCTTACTTTACCAATTCTTTTCACTTACTTTACCAGTTGTGCATTAAAATCGTGCCATTCAAATTTTACTGTTTTTTTGAACACGGAGGGAGTATATATAGGCCACTTTCGCCGTGGGCTATAAAGCTGTGTAATAGGAGTATTTATAGTATCTCACTCTATATACACATTTTTATCCTATAATTTGAGTAAAATATGCTAGAGTTTTTATATACTAGGTATACTATATTAGAAGATCGGTATGAATTACAGATTTCTGACATTCTCAAATTTAGATATACAAGTTTTTATATACTAGGTATACTATATTAGAAGATCGGTATGAATTACAGATTTCTGACATTCTCAAATTTAGATTTTGTATATGTAGTACTCCCTCCGTTCCAAGGAAGATGACTCATTCTTGGGCGGCATGAGTTTTTATGCAGTTTTATTTTGTGTGATAAGTGGAGAAAGTAAAGTAAAAGAGAAGTAATAAAGTAGAGATAAATATATTTCCAAATTTCATAATGGGTCATCATAATTGGGACAAACTAAAAAGGAAAGTAGGTCAATTTTAATGGGACAGAAGAAGTACTACACATAACAATACTATGTAGTGCTCATTTCTTAATATACTCTTAATATACTAGTACCTTATTAAGTAATGTATTATCACGTCAAACTGCATATAATATCATAAAATTTGGTCAAACTTTAGTTTGTCCCATAATTTTAGAAACTAGTAATTGATAAAACTAGTACATAAAATTCAAATTTATTTTCAATTATCATGTTACAATATATTGAGATGATATTATATAGTATGAGGTACTAGAAGTCAAGAAATCGTGCGCAAACATCAATACATATAAATTAAGTCTTGTCTATTCCTAAATAAAACATCGGTGTTCTGCCGTTGGATAATTGATAACAAATCTACATTTCATGTTCTTTAGTTTGACCGAGTTTTCAAGTTGCAAGTAGATCATAATTTTACCAAATTTAATAGTTTATATCTGACGTTGAAGTAAAGAAATCATATGTTAACATCACTAAGTACGAATCAAACTAAATGATGTTGTTATTTTGCTGTTAGATAATTTAGAATAAATCTACTTTTATGATTTTTAGTCTAGCTGAATTTAAAAGTCGCAGGATAAGAAATTGACTAAACTTTTATGATTCTTCTCCACTGCTATGATGAATCATACCTCTGACCTATTGAAAAAAAGAGAAACGTCGTACCAACCGGCTAAACTAGACTTCAATCATCTACTATACTACCACTCCGTGTCACACTCAACCTCCCCACACTTCTTATACTCCTCCGATTTTTAAAAATAGAATTTCTTCTTTTATTAAATATAGAAACTTTTTATTTTAAAAAAACTAATTCTACAGTATCTTTTTTCTCTTTTTTTTTGACTTGATTAAAAGTTTATATTTTACAAAATAAAAGTCAACGAAAAGTTGGTCCACTTTACAATGGGATAGAGTTAGACATCCAATTAAGGGCAAGATCAATAAATAAACTTTCCTATCTTATAAAAATGAAATAATAATTCCATAAATTAATTACCGAATCACAGCCATAAATTCATATTCCTCCCCGCGCTTGACGTTCGTTCAACCCAAATTCCTCCATTCCCCTCTTTCTCTCTGCCCTCCATGCAACAAAACCTCCATTTTCTCTCTCCTCACCTCAACAAACAACTCACCCACTTGCTCATCATCCCCGCCCTAATCCTCACCGCCGTCGTCGCCTGCAGCCGCCTCACACAGCCGCAGCCGCTCTCTCTCTTCACCATCGAATTCCTGACCCGGATCCTGCCCCGAAACCCGCCTTCGAAAACATGCGATTACAGCTACGGGAAGTGGGTTTGGGACGAAACCCAGCCGGGTCGGACCTACACCGAGAGCTGCCCGTTTCTGGATCCGGGTTTCCGCTGCGTGCGCAACGGCCGGCAAGATTCCGATTACCAGAAATGGCGATGGCAGCCTCATCAATGCGATATTCCGAGGTATTTATTTACTTATTTTATTAATTATTACTCTCTCTATCCCATTAAAAATTAAAAGGTTTTCTTTTTTTTCGATGTTCCATTAAAAATGAAACGTTTCCTAAAATGGGAACAATTCTATCTCTTGTGCCGGTTCTCAAATGTTTCATTTTAAGTGGGACAAAGGCTGGGGGGAGTACTAGTTTAATCGATTTTTGGAGAATTTGAAGAATATGATGTTTGATTCTGTGATCATTACATTGAATTTAATTTGTGGGGTTTGGTGGCGAATCATTGGAAAGTTTATGTTTTCGTTGTCTAAACGTTTGCTTGTTGCGTAAATATAATGCATGTAATTTGTTATTATTCTTTATTTGTTTTATTACACACTTTTAGAGGCTATGCATGTGGATTTGGGTGTAATTTTTTTACTACTACTTGCTAATGGCTACTTTCCTGTCCCATAAAAATAGGGACTTTGTGGTGTTTTAATACGGAATTGGTAAATTGAAAGAGCAATGACAAAGGAAAGCGATTAGAGTATTGTTAGAGCAGAATGAGACTTAGAAAAAAACTTTCTAGAAAATAGAAGTTGACTAATTTTGAGGGAGTGATAAAGAGAAGATTATTTTTATGAGACAGGAGGTGTACGACGTATCACTTCTTGTTTTGCAATTAAGTATAAGGAGATTTGAAGATTTTGATGTTGTTTCAAATTTAATTAGGTCCATTTAATTCTTGTGTGTGGCATATTATGACCCAAAGTGGGTTTTAAGAATTGTGAATGAAAAAAGTTATGGGTATGAGACTTACTTTTATTTAATAGAAAAATGCAATTGTGACTTTTAATTGCAGATATGAAATTATCATATGCAATTGTGACTTTTAAAATGAAATTATCATGAAATTGAAGGGAGTACTATAAAATTTCAAAGAGTGGTGCTTTTGTGCTGTAAATATAAAATTGAGACATGTTAAGTGCATAGGTTTCATGCTTAGTGAGTTTGTCCCTTTTTCAGCCCATAAAGCAGGAGGGTCATATGATGTCTCATATTTGCAGTTATTCGATGCCAAACTTTTTTCATACAAATGTCATGTTGTTGGAAATGGAATTTACTTTTTTTTTTTTTTTAATTGTAAGTAGTGTAATTTTTAGGTTTCTTTTGTTGATGATAATATGAAAGAGCTAATTTGATCTTTATACGGCCCTACATCTTGAAAAAAGTAGCTAGTGTTTTAGCCTTGAGGAAGCATCTTCTTTTGTTGAAACGGAAAATGTTGGACATGGTCATAATTACAATGCATTAGAAAAAGGAGATTTAGTGATATTAGAATTGGCAATTCAATCAGTATAGTGGTTATTAGATATTGTATGTGGAGGAGTTTATTGTTACTAATTTTATTGTTGTTGACTTACAAAATAAGTCAAACAACAATTGTTTGTGATACATGTGAACTTGAGGCTCTGAAAAACAATTGTTTGTGATACATATGAATTGTCTTCCATAATAAGTACTCCGTGTAAAATTTAAAAAATCAACTAAAATACCTTTGAATCTCTTATACCAAATACAATATCTAATTGTTTCAAATTTCCCCAAAAATTCCTCAGGTTTGATGCCAAGGACTTTCTAGAGCGGAGCCGAGGCCGGCGAATCGTCTTCGCCGGCGACTCCATCGGCCGAAACCAATGGGAATCTCTAGTATGCATGCTTGCACAAGGTGTTTCCAACGAGTCCACAATATATGAAGAAAACGGCAACCCAATAACCAAGCACAAGGGCTTCCTCTCCATAAAATTCCAAGACTACAATCTCACACTCCAATATTTTAGAGTACCTTACCTCGTGTCGATCGTTCGCCCGCCTAAAGACGCCCCGGAACAAGTCCGGGGCGCCATCAAAATAGACAAGCTCCACTGGTTCTCGACCAAGTGGGTTGGCGCCGACGTCCTCATGTTCAGTGCGGGACATTGGTGGAACAAAGACAAAACATTACACTCGTAAGTGGATCTGTTACATAGTCATGTCTGACTAGTTTTTAGGATAGAGCAATGATAAACAACCAAATTTTGTACAACCAAAATAAGATTATATTAGCTATTTTGATGTATTAATTAAATATTAAAATAATAAATATAGTTAGTTAACAAATTAAAAACATTGTTTAGGATAAGTTCTCATATTTGGTTTGTAACCGTTACTGACTAACGCCTTTTGATAGAGCAGTGGGCACTATTTTCAAGAAAAGGAACATGTGAACATGACCATGGATGTGATGGAAGCTTTTCGAAGATCCCTCAACACTTTAAAGATGTGGGTGACACAGAGATTGGAGCCTTGGAAATCTCACGTCTTCTTTAGAAGTTACTCACCCGTACATTTCAGGTGACTTGATTCGTATTCTTTTTGAAATGTTCCAATTTAAATGAGTCATTTCGTCTTTTTGCAAAAAGTCAACTATCTTATTTTATGTTACTTTATTCTCAGTCGATGTAACCATATTCTTAAATCTCATACTGAAAAGAAACGTCTGAACTAACTTGGTAGGGATGGAGAATGGAACAAAGGTGGCTACTGCAACACGAGCAAAGAGCCGGAGACGGACTATTTGAAGCTCGAGGCAGAGCCGATGAACAACCGAATAATCCACGAGGTATTCGGACATGATGCAGGGGAAAACAGGGTTGAGATATTGAACATAACATATATGACAGAGATGAGAAAAGATGGGCACCCATCGAGCAACCGTGAGCCGGGAACTCCGGTCCGGGCACCGCAGGACTGCAGCCACTGGTGCCTGCCCGGAGTTCCGGACACGTGGAACCTACTTCTGTATGCTCGGCTTCTAGCAATGGGATTCGGAACATGAGGCTGAAAAAAATGTGCATTTTAGTGTTGCTGTATGTAAAGAGCATAAAGCATCAAATGAGCTGAGTTAACAAGAAGTTAAGTTAATTTAATTTAATTTTAGGAAGGGATAAAGCATCACAGGATTTGGTATTGTATTATTGTTTCAAGGAAGGGGTATGTGTTTCTAATTAATTTTAGGAATTTAATTCAAAATTGTGTTCTCTCATTATGACACCATGTATTGATTTTATTCCAAATTAATAGTATACAGTTGCTCCAGCAGTTTTTTACTAGTATGGCCATTTACTCTTTTTGTAGGAGTATTTTATAAAGAATGTTAATGGATAATTTTGAGTTTTTAATAAAGAAATTATTCTGATTTTTTTGAATTGACTCGGAACAATCCACCACCTTAGCGGCTTGAGGTTTTATCATTAAAATCTCAATTAAATCAACCAACCGATAAAATGAACATTTGTATATTATCTAATACATTCAATCAATGTGCACGTTTCATGCGCATTTACTATGTTTGATCATAGGTGATGTGCCCCACCTGCATTTGCACCGGGATGATAATGGCTAGTGAGCACCACCCTCGTTTTGCACCGTTTGACTAAAGAGCAAGCACTGGAAGTGGTGTTGTTTGAAATGATATCAAGCTAACCCCATGATTCATGTATCACTAAAGTAGTGAGTTTTTGGTGCTTGCTAAAACAGTCATGTAATGACTCCAAGCACTCTCATATTAGTGACAACTACAATGAAGAAATGTGGCTAGGTTTGCAATCTCTTGATTTTTATTTCAAACAAGTTATTTATTGTGTTTTACAATGAAGGTTTAAGGAAATTCTCAATTAAAAACCCGTCTAAATTTTTTTTGTCAATTGGATCTTACTTAGAAAAATCTACCGCTCAACAGTTTGAGTGTTTGCATCAATCACAACTAAATCAACAAACCACTTAACATGATTATTATGGTATAAACTCAAGTTTGGCGGGAATGGAACTGGCGATCGAGAACTCACACTTTACTCTTCAAAGTTAAGAATAGTGTAGAGAGATAAAAGAGAGACGCTAGACTGATCATTATAATTGCATAAGCTCCATAGACCTTTAGCTAATATGTATAAACATAGAATATTCAAATATATTCCCTGTAGATATACACTCTGTAGACAAAATAACGATTAAGACAGTTTGGCCGAGTGGTCTAAGGCGCCAGATTTAGGCTCTGGTCCGAAAGGGCGTGGGTTCAAATCCCACAGCTGTTAAATATTTTTTATATATATTCAGTTTTATTATCCTTTTGTTAATCCTCTTATTCTCCCTTTATTTTATTTTATTTTATTTTACATTAAGCTCTTGCCAATTTATACTTATCAATTTAAGCCCTATATCTATCTTTTTAAATTTTGAAATATGAATTGTTTCAGAAGATCCTCAAAATGACAATATTTTATAACAAATTTTAAACCTTATTTTGTTCTAATATCTTCTTTTTCCTTTTATTCTGTTGATCATAATAACATCAAATTTTGTCGATTTATATTGATTGTTATTAATTCTGCTTTAAATTAAACTCTTGTCAATTTATATTTATCATTTTTAGACTAAATCTATTTTTTAAGTATTTTAAATCAAGCTCTTTTCAGTTTGTATTGTTTATAATGATTTCCCTCTATTTATTCTGTTTTATCCTAATAACACCATCCTGAATATTTCATGGGTATGATGAAAACAAATGTGTGTATAAATTGTTTGAGTTACAATATTTGCAGAAACACAACAATTGAGGCCAAATTAACTACGATAAAAATGAGAACAAAAAAAAAAAAAAAATCAGAGGAGCAAACTAACAAAGAGACAAATCCATACATAAAAATATATACACATGATTAATGCTTCTTCCTGAGAGCGAAGGCGGAGATGACTACGAGGAAGATGAGCAACACCACCGTGACGAAGGAGGCCACAACGGCGCCGCTCACCCTCTGGCAGAAGTCATTGAACTGCTGGCAAATGGCAAGCCAATTCGCGTCCGAGTTGCCGTTGTGGGCCAGGTACACTATAGCGGCCGAGGCTCCTCCCGCCGCGGTAGCCAGTGTGACTGCCAACTGCAACACCACCATTCACATCACCCACCAATTTAAATTCAATGAGAGAGGAAGAGAGAGTTGTTAAAAACTATTAAATCTTGTCTCACATCGACTTGGTGATGATCCTATCTCATCTATATAAGTATGGATTACCCCCTTATAAGGCCTTCTAAGGGGTGAGTGACTCATTTCTAATAAGAGTGCTTACTGTATCGCATGTGACGAGTAGGAGGCGGGCCCCGATAATGCTCGGACGAGCAATGCAGACGATGGAGAAAGGCACCGAGAGAATGAGATAGCCGGTCACCACCGCCATCGCTATCACAAAGAATCTGAATCCAACCAACAACGCGAAAGAATGTTATTGTAAAAATTGGCAAGAAAATAGTGAAATTCGATTAAATTTTGGTATGTCTTGCAATTTAAAAAATTAGTCTGAAACTCGAAAATTTGGATTTTTCTACAATTATCAGACGATTCTTTTGGTGAAGTTTTACATGATATAATATCACGGGAAATAATGTTGTCTGTTCATAAAGATAACAACGCATTTCATAAAACCTTGAATTTTAAAAATATGCAAGTGAAAATCACGAATTTTGACAACTTTTTAATCAATTCTAACATGGTCTAATTTGGTGAAAAAAATGTTTATAATGTGACAGCTAGAAATACCTTAGCAAATGGATTTTATCATTTCTCAATACACTTAGCAAATACGTTAGCCATGTCATCAATTTGAAATACGCGTGGCAAACTATAATTTTATAAAAAAAATCATAGTTTATACGGTCGATGCGCGACAGACTTGATCAAAATTCATGATTTTTCTAGACGACAAAAATAGTAAGAATATAACTGACGTGAAAGTAGGGAGGTCGTCGTAGCTGGCTCGGAATTGGAAGAACTGGGTGAAGAAGGGAAGCGTCTGCTCGGTGGTCCCCATGATGATGGTGGCGGCCATGGCGGCCGCCACAGAGCACACCCGAAGGATGAGGTCGAACACGGCGGCGCCCCTCTTGTATCCACCAGCCGCCCGGTTGTGGTGGACGGCTGCCGTGAGTAGAGGCGCCTTCCCTTTGCTTTCCCGGCTTGTGCTGCCCATTTCGATCGTGGCGGCCTCACTCTTCTCCATTGATTTGGAATTGGAAACTATTTGGAAGAATTATGATTCAATTGTTGTTTTAATTTAAGATGCATATAGCAACCAACAAATGTGGCTATATATATAATGTTTTGGTAATTTAAAATTAGTGTAAAGATAATGGAGCAAGAAGAGTTGTTGGTGCCCTTTCTGTTGAGGGAGAATATACATTTCATCACATTAGATTAAGGAGTAGCTAGATTGAATCATGCAATTATAATCAATTTTGCACCTTCTCAAATAAGCGACTAATTAATAAGTCAAAAGGGGGGGTACCGTTTATTATAGAGATTTGATATGCATAGCTGATCACGTAAAATTGAGCACCTTCCCTAATCCACTTGAGGCAATTGTTATTGTTAAATCTAATAAAGACAATCTTTTAAAATCATTTGACCATGAATGAGAGAGAAAGAGAGTACACCTGCATTTAAGTGGATTATGACAATGACTAACCATTTTAAAACTATAAACTTCTAAAAAGATACTCCCTCCGTCCCGGCTAAGATGACACGTTGCTTAGCCGGCACAAGATTTTAGGAGTTATTGGTTAAAGTATTTAATTGGAGAGAGAAAAGGTGGGTGTAAGTATTAAAGTAGAGAGATAAAGAAAGATGAATAATTTAATAGGAGTGAGAAAAAATGGTTGAGTGATTAATTGAAGAGAGAAAGTTACCAAAAAAGGAAATATGTCATCTTAGTTGGGACAAACTAAAAAGGAAAACGTGTCATCTTAAGTGGGACGGAGGAAGTTTTATAAAAAGGAGTATTAGCTATAATATACATCATTCTATATTTGTTTTATGTTTAAAGCAATGAAACTAAGGGAGAAGATTGATAAATTCAATTAAAATATCATTTCTTTAAATTAGAAAAACGATCTCAGGCAGGAGGATTATAAAATTTGGATAAAAGTACTCCATCTACAATAAATCGTCATTAATTTTCCTTTTGGTTTGTCCGTCAATACGTATCACACTTAACTTTTTACCATATGTGGTAATAAGCCTCATATTCCACTAACTCATTCTCAATCATATTCTATTATAAATTAATACTCTGTCCGTCCCTGAAAAATATGAACATTTGATTAATTGGTGAGAAAGAGATAAAGGGTTATGCAAGTAGTGTTAGTGGAGAGTTGGCATAACATCATTAGTACTGTAGTGTGGTGTAATAATATAAGTTATAAATAAAATGATGTGTTGTTTAACTATTCCAAAATTAGAAAGTTCATACTTTTCAGGGACAGACTAATAAAAAAATTGTTCATAATCTTTAGGGATGGATGAAGTAATATTTTTTGAATTTGAATTTAATATAAATGATTGGATATATAGAATTACAATTTGATACTCTTACCGTCCTTTTGAAAGGGAGCGACTTTCAATACAAATTAGTGAAATTAAAAGCGAGATAAAAAGAAAGTTAATCAACGTATTGTTAATGAGGAATAAGTCATAGAGAAAACAAGTTTTCTAAAATAGAAAGTATATAATTTTAACGGACAAACTAAAATAGAAATAGTTTATATTTTTTATTTAGGATAAATTAGTTTATATTTTTAATCGAAGTAAAAATGTTAATATTATATTAATTGAAAATAGATTTGTATCTAGTTTAGGTGATACCTCATCGAGTATTTATGACATCAGAGGTGGGCTATTTCTGCGAGGTGCAGTTCCATATTTGAACAAGCTGGTTATGATATGACAACATTCAATTAGTGGGTTAGTATTTGATCACATGTTTGATTTGGAGTGGCCCCAACCCCTAATTGTGGTGTCAATACGACTAAAGGAAAAGTTCTAGAAGATTTCATTCTGTGAACATATATTCTAGAAAACACTGCATTTGTCTATAACTAGGTTGACCAAATAACAATAAATTCAATTTCCCTTAATTAGGGAGTACTACTCTTTTTTTCGGTGCTTCTTATAATTGTCCCATTTTTTAAATGTGACGGTTTTAGTATGAGAAAATGTTTTATTGTTATAAACCAAGTCAGATGGAATTTTTTCCATAAATGTCACTTAGCTAGACCATTATTAAAAATATGCTATTTAATTAAAATTTAGAAAAAAATTTAAATCGATTAATGTACTATATTATCTTAAATATGGGAAATAAATAAATTTTAAAAATATTAAAATATTTGTAATTAGAGTTGGACAAGTAAAAGTAAGACCGATATATTAATTACTATGGTGGCATAAATTAATATTCTGATGAACTTAATTGGGCTTTGTTTAGTACTTTAATTAAACAAAAGCCAACCAATTATAACTTCTTGAATGCAACATGCGTATTTCCGAATCATCCAAGGGTTCAACTTATGTGCATGAAATTATTATGATAAATCTATAAGCATATAGAAGGAGCGATGAAATACAATTTGTTCCTTGGACAGATTTAAATTTGGCCGAATAAAATAATATATATAAAAAAATTTGAATTTTGAACTTTTCTCTAAGGAATGATCTGCAAATTTTAGATATACAGATGTGTGCCTTCGGCCTTCCCGGGCTCCTTCTCCTACAACGTTGCGTGCCTTCATGCTCACCGAGCGGCTCAGGTGTCCCTCCCTTCCGTACAAATGACCAACCTTTAGAATAATTTTTAATCAAATAAGGTTATACTATTAATTTTTATCACTAATATAATGATGTTCAAAATCTAGCTATGTTCTCCAAGTATTGCAAATTAAATTGAATTGGACCGCCGGATCTTTATTTTGATCACAACTCACAAAAAAATACTACTCCTAGTAATTACAACTAAGTACTAATTGTTATATATTTTTCTAAAATTGTAATATTAATTTTTATAAGTAAAATAGTACTAGTGGAAATATTGTTATTTCTCACAATAGAAACCCACATAATATGAATCCGATAAATGGAAAGCGGCGAATTTGTGACTTTAAGGAATATTTAGTATACTAAGTCCTTAAAATTTAATTTAGAATACTAAGATGAAATGCATCTATTCAAATTTCAAAGTCATCATCAGTCATCACAATACCATAACCAGACACAAACTCCCCACATGAATGCTTATTAGGAAACTTCCCTCGTAATAAATGAAAACTATCATCACAGCATATGTAAATTAGTGAAATTATCTTTTTGGAAATTATGAAAGTGTCACCTACTGAAGAGGAATTGAAAATAGAGGCAACTAACCAGTGATATTGACTTAGTCATTAACGTCAGGTAATTGCAACTGCGTACTCAAAAGGTAATTGAGTGTGCACTCACGCCATTGCAGGGTGTTGAATATACAAAGATTGCACACATGTGCATGCTTGTGCACACTAATTCGTGGGTAATCACATGGCACCACGTGAAATTGATTTTATTATATTATAATATTTAAAAAATATATTTTCATCATTTTTAATTTTATTTTTACATTTCATTTACAAATATATCTACTTCTCAATTTAAGTTTTTTTTTAGTTATGCAAATTTTTATAGTATATTTTAAGTAATTAAGTAGTACTACTATATTTTGTTTGAAATTATGCAATTTTCATTGTTTTAATGAAATTTTTGTATTTTGTAGTACTTATTCTTAAATAAATTTAATTAAAAGTTAAAATTAAAAAAATAATGAATACAGAGTGGAAAAAGTAGGTGAATAATGTAAGCGTTCAATTAACATCATAATACTAAAAGATTATAGAGAGTGTTTAAAAGTATATAAGCGTTCATTTTATTCTATATATTATCTTTCTCAAAAAATGTGGCTACATTATTCTCAGTCACTGGAGTGACCAATTCGAAAGATGGCATATGGTCCTCTCTGTGGACACTAGAGTATGGACTCGCTCCATAGTCAGATCTGAATTCGATCAACTTCATTTATTCTAATTGGGACTTACTTCTCATTAGGCGATCTGATAAACAAAATACTGCATGGAACAACAAATTTGAAATTTAAACATGTTATATTTTAAAAGCAATCCACCTCGTTTACTGAAAAACATGCTTCGAATTATCTGCAAATCATACTGGTTTGTTGTACATATGAATTGTGTGCTCAAATAGTTATAAATGAACAAACAAGGAGCAAGACTTTTGCATTTCAAATTGAATGAGTCGGGAGTGACCACTAATATCTGTTGGAATAAATAATTAAACTTGATTTTGTAGTAGAATTATCTAGATATTAGTAGGTATTAAAATATCTAGATATTTCTCTAGATTATAGATATTTTGTAGAATTCTCTAGAATTAGGATGTATTAAAATATTTAGATATTTTAGTAGAATTTCCTAGAATGTTAGAAAAATATCTAGATTTTTATGGAGAAAAAATCTAGATATAAAATATTATAGAGAATTCTAGAATATGAAGTGAATCCCTATAAATAGGGGAGAGTTGTAACATTTTGTATAAGTTTAGAAGTTGTGAAGTTGAGAAAGTTTGAGAAATTGAGTGTTCTTTCCTTCCCCACATCAAAACATCTCCTAAACTATTTCCTATATATTCCACCCATCCTCCTCTCAAATATTTCCTTCAACTAAATTATTCCTCCAACATATATCCTATATATTTCCAACAAAGTGGTACCAGAGCCATAAGTTCCTACCTGTAGTATGGCTAACTTGCCGTCGTTCCAAGTCCCCATGCTCAATAAGAGCAGTTTCGATAATTGGAGTATCAAGATGAAAGCGTTATTAGGAGCCCACGAAGTTTGTGAGATCGTGGAGAATGGCTATGAGGAGCCACAAGACGAGACCGATCTATCCCAACAACAAAGGGATAGATTGCGAGATGCGAGAAAGAGAGACAAGAAGGCTCTCTATCTCATCTACCAAGCTCTAGGAGACGACGATTTCGAGAAGATCTCGAGTGCAAGCACTGCCAAAGAAGCGTGGAAGTAGCTTCAAATCTCGTGTGTTGGTGCGGAGCGAGTAAAGAAGGTACGCCTCCAAACTTTAAGAGGGGAATTTGAATCTTTACATATGAAAGAGTCCGAATCAATTTCGGATTATTTTTCAAGAGTCTTGGCGGTGTCAAATCAAATGAAAAGAAATGGTGAAAAATTGGAGGATGTTAGAATCATGGAGAAAATATTGCGCTCTCTAACCCCTAATTTTGAGCACATAGTAGTTACAATAGAAGAAACAAAAGATTTGGAGGAAATGATCATCGATCACTTATTGGGTTCGCTACAAGCATATGAGGAGAAACAAAAGAAGAAACAAGAAATTGTGGAGCAACTTTTGAAGTTGCAAGTAAGCCCAAAGGAGAAAGAAGAAAGCTCGAGCAATGGTTGTGGCCCACAAGGAAGAGGTCGTGGACAAAGACAAGATCGAGGCCGTGGTCGTGGTCGAGGATATGCTCGTGGACGTGGACGTGGACGAGGATATTTTTCAAACAATGAAGAAAGAAAGGAGTTCCCAAATATGGGACGAGGAAGGAGCAATCCACAGTCGAGGTACGATAAATCTTCTATAGAGTGTTATAATTGTTATAGATATGGGCACTATGCTTCCGAGTGCAGAGAGACAAAATCAAAAGTTGAAGAGAAGACCAATTACGTGGAGAATACCAATGAAGAAAATGGATGTGTCCTTCTAGCTTACAAAGGAGAAGCTGGAAGAAAAGATGATATGTGGTACCTCGACACGGGAGCGAGCAATCATATGTGCGGGAACAGGAGCATGTTCGTGGAGCTTGATGAATCAGTAAGTGGCAACGTCTCCTTTGGTGATGAATCTAAAATTCCAGTTAAAGGAAAAGGCAAGATTCTAATTCGTTTAAAAATGGAGCTCATGATTTTATTTCAAACGTATATTACGTGCCCAATATGAGAAACAATATATTGAGTCTTGGACAACTCTTAGAGAAAGGTTATAACATTCACATGAAAGATTATAGCCTTTCAATAAGAGATGACAAAAATGATTTAATTGCCAAAGTGCCAATGTCCAAGAATAGGATGTTTCTATTAAATGTTCAAAATGATGTGGTGAAGTGCCTTCAAGCATGTTATAAAGATAAGTCTTGGCTATGGCATCTTCGATTTGGGCACCTAAATTTTGGTAGCTTGAAATTGCTATCAAATAAAGAAATGGTACGAGGATTACCACCCATCGAGCACCCCGATCAACTCTGTGAAGGATGCTTAGTTGGGAAGCAATTCAGAAAGCCGTTCCCAAAGGAGTCAAGTTCGAGAGCACAGAAGCCATTGGAGTTAATCCATGCAGACGTGTGTGGACCAATCAAGCCAACCTCCCTCGGTAAAAATAACTATTTCCTGCTTTTCATTGATGATTTTTCAAGAAAAACGTGGGTATACTTCTTGAAGCAGAAATCAGAAGCATTTGACGCATTCAAGAAGTTCAAGGCTGCCGTCGAGAAAGAAAGCGGTCTACAAATCAAAGCAATGAGAACCGACCGAGGTGGAGAATTCACATCTAGGGAGTTTCAAGAGTTTTGCAAAGAAAACGGAATTCGGCGGCTATTGACGGCTCCAAGATCCCCCCAGCAGAATGGAGTTGCTGAACGAAAGAACAGGACTATCGTCGAGATGACTCGAAGTATGCTGAAGACGAAGAATTTGCCAAAAGAGCTATGGGCAGAAGCAGTGGCGTGCGCCGTATACCTGTCTAACAGGTCTCCAATAAAAAGTGTCTGGGGAATGACTCCTCAAGAAGCTTGGAGCGGGAGAAAACCAGGGATCGCCCACTTGAGAGTGTTCGGGAGCAAAGCTTATGCACATGTACCGGATCAGACGAGGAGCAAACTCGATGACAAAAGCAAACCGTTCATCTTCATCGGGTACGACTCTAACACTAAGGGCTATAAGTTATATGATCCAACTTCGCAGAAAACCATGATTAGCCGAGATGTGGAGTTCGATGAAGAAGGAATATGGGATTTCGGCTCAGACAATGACTTCACCTTCATACCACCGTTTGGAGAGCAAAGAGAAGGTGAGCATACCGGAGAGGAGCTACAAGAACAAACAACTCCACCTACATCTCCCACATCAGCTGTCAGAGACTCGCCACCATCTTTCTTGAATGAAAGAGCAACACAACGCACACGAAGTTTGGGTGAAGTGTATGACGACACCCCAAGGTTAGAAGATCTTACCTTATTTTGCTTATCTGCTGATTGTGAACCAGAAAAAGCTACAACAAGGGAAAATTGGCGAGTTGCGATGGATGAAGAGATCAAAGCCATAGAGAAGAATGACACGTTGGAGCTCGAGCGGCCACAAAAGGAGCGAACAACTATTTGTGTGGATAACAAGTCGGCGATTGCACTAACCAAGAAGCCAGTGTTCCACAACCGAAGCAAGTATATCGACACCCGCTACCGTAAGAGAACTCGTTGCAAACCAGGAGATTCAAGTCGAGTATGTGAAATCGCAAGATCAAGTTGCCGATATTTTCACAAAGCCCCTCAAGTACGAAGACTTTATCAAGTTAAGGATGTTGCTCCGGATGACAAATCAAGTTTAAGGGGGGGTGTTGGAATAAAAATAATTAAACTTGATTTTTTGTAGTAGAATTATCTAGATATCATAAATATCTAGATATTATCTAGAATTATCTAGAATTGGGGAGAGAAATATCTAGATATTTTGGTAGAATTAACTAGAGATAGAATTCTCTAGAATATAGATATTTAGAATATAAAAGTATTAAGTAGGAGAATATCTAGATATTTAGGGAGAATAGTCTAGATAAATAGATATTTATATCTAGATTTTTATAGATAAAAATCTAGATATTTAGAATATAAAATTATGAAGTAGATGATTCTAGAATAGGAAGGGGATGTCTATAAATATGAGAAAGTTGTAACATTTTGTATAAGTGGATAAGTTGAAGAAGTTGAGAAGTTGAGTAAGTTGAGAAAGTTTGAGAAATAGAGTGTTCCTTTCTTCCCCACATCAAAACATCTCCTAAAACCATTCCTACATATTCCACTCATCCTCCTCTCAAATATTTCCTCCAAACTAAATTACTCCTCCAATATATATCCTATATATTTCCAACAATTTTATGTGATAGTACTATTATTGTTTTGTGAGTTAAATAAAAAGAGAAAAAAAGTAAAAGAGAAAAAAATAGAGATAATTTTATTTTTATTTTAGCAAATGTGTCATTTTTGTAGGACAATTAAAAAAAATATTTCATTTTTAATAGAACAAGTGGAATACTTTTGTTGGATGATAACACAAAGAAATTAAAAATATTTCATTTTTAATAAAATAATTGGTGAGATTGACTGTTAATATTTCATTGGATGATAACACCTAAAAGTAAAGTATGTGTACATGTAGTTGTTTTTATTAACTAATTTTAAAGATTATTTCCTTGGACGATGACACTAGCAAATTAAATATACATTCATGTAGCCGTTTTTAAAACTTAAAATTTTATTGATTATTTAATAAGCACTATTCTAGGAAGCAAATAACTAATATTATTTCGTTAGATGATAACACTAGTATATATACATGTAATCATTTTTATAACTTTAAGGTTTAAAAATTATTTAACAAAAATTAATTAGATGTGGATGATAACAATAAGAAACTTTTACTATATATACATGTTGTTTTTATAACTTTGAATTTTAATAATTTTTATAATAAAATAATTAAATGTAAATGACTATGACTATTATGTTGAGTGATAACACTAAAAAATTAAATATATGTTTTTTCATAATTTAGAATGTTACATAATATTAAAGTAATTATTTGATTACTATGATTATTTCGTTGGATGATAACACTAAATATATATACATGTAATTGTTTTATAACTTAGAATTTTAAATACTTTAAATAAAATAATTGAATAAGAATGACTATGATCATTTCATTGGATGACAACACTAAGAAATGAAATATATATACATGAAATTGTTTTTATAACTCGAAATTTTTATACATAATATTATTATTAAATAATTTGATGCGTATGATTATGATTATTTCATTGGATAATAACACTAAAAAATTAAGTATATATAGATGCAATCGTTTTATAACTTAAAATTTTAAAAATTATAAATAATTGGATGAGTATGACTATGATTATTTTGTTGGATGATAATACTAAGAAATAAAGTATATACATGTACAGTATTTGTTTTTATAAACTTAGAATTATAAAGATTATTTAATAAGAACACAATTAAATGATAATGATAATCATTTTTCGTTCGAGGATAATATTAAGAATATATATATACATATAGTCGCTTTTATAATTTTAAATTTTAAAATTATTTATAATAAAATAATTTGGTATTAATGACTATTAGACGAGTGAAATAAAAAATTGGTATGTATCAGTTCTAAAGCAAACTCAAACGATATACTCCCTCCGTCCCTAAAGAGTATGCATTATTTCCTTTTTTGTCCATCCCCAAAGAGTATGAACATTCCAATTTTGGAAATTCTCTTCTCTCTAATAAGGTGAGACTCATTCTCCACTAACAATACTTAAAAAAACTTTCTCTATCTATCTCTCTTTTACTTTACCAATAATGCATTAAACCCGTGCCGAACTTAAAGTTCATACTCTTTGGGGACGGAGAGAATATAAACTTTTATATTATTGTTTGAATATTAAATAAAATTCTCCATTTTAGAATGTAAGTCAACTTGGAATCTTTTTATAGTAGTAGTAGTATTATTTTGCAAATTTGAAGTGAATCTATAATATATCTTACTAAAAGTATTATAAATTTTTAACTAAATTTATTTTAATTTATTCCTAATCAAAATATTCATCCGAAATTATGAAATCATGAACCATATGAATCTAGCTAATTTGTAGGGGAGAGTTTAAATTTTTATAAAATGGATAAGAAATATCCTCATTTTTGTTAATGAAAGAAAAAATTATGTAACGGTTAGTATACATAATCAATTACTAATCATTCCTTAAATGCATAAATTTTGATTATGAGAAACTTAATCTTTCCTAAATAATCAATAAAAGGATAGATATGTAATACATTACATTTTAAAATGTAAAATACCTTAAATGTCCAATTTTGTATATACAAATTTTGTTAATCTATCACTACCCTTTTTTCTTAGGACTTATAGAAACTCAATCAAATCAGGGGATTTGATTAATTAAGTGCGTCATATACTTCACTTAAATTTCTTTAATTCTAAATTTATTTCGAGAAAAGAATAATTTCATAATCTTATAAGTCACTACTTTAATTAAAGAGTCCGTTTTGGAGCGAGAGTGATTAGGGTATTTGATTGTATTAATTTGTTTGAATAATTGAATTGAATGAGCACTAAATTTGGGATTTATTTTGCAGATTATGGAAGAGCGGAGATCGCGTGAGTGAAACTTGACTAAGTTAAAATCACAAATTATATAAAAATAAATTTTTAAGATATAATTCATGATAAGATATAGTATAACGTAAAAAGAGGTCCGAGCTTTTATATTACGAAAAAGTTTTTCAACTTATAAAAAATTTGAACGTAAGGATTGCGTTCCAAATTAGAGAAGAAAAATGACACATAGCAAAGCGAAGGTTGACTAAATTATTATCACTAAAAATATGTACATTATAAATTGAAACATAATTCGTGATTATGTACAAAGATATTCTTCCATCAATTTAATGTGGAAATTTAACTGTACATGCATGAAGATTGTACAATATGATTTTTACATCAATGAAATGAAGAATTGAACGAACCATATTCATTATTTTGGTCGAAGCGAAAAATTATAAAATAACTACTTATTGTTATATTCTTTATTTAAATAATTCTCCAAAAAAATCTTATGAAATTTTATTTTTATAGTATCAATTATATCCGATTCTTTTTCTACGTACCATAGCGTAGAAATTGGGTTGGTGTTTTAAAAGACGAAATAATCTTCCAGCATAGAGTAGTGATATGGGACAACTATTACTTTAATGCATTTTTACAGATACTAATTTAGTCAATTTTCGCTTGACTATGTGTCTTTTCTTTTCACTAATTTCAAACGCAATTCTTACGTTTAGATTTGTTTGTATGAAAACTATTTCGTAAATTGAGCACTCCTTCCAAGAAATAAACAAAATTTAACGTAAGAATTGTGTTCAAAATCAATGGAAAAAAGACACAATATTAAAGCGAAGGTTGACTAGCTAAATCATCATTAAAATATTATACATAATAAATTGACAGACAATTCGTAGTGATTATATACGAAGATAATAAATTCACCAATAAATACAAAACAAAAGATAAAAATATATCTTGTATTCAAAACTCAAATACAAAAAACTCACATAAGTTTGACTGATTCATAAATAATATAATTTCGCGTAAGAAGTTGAAAATCAAAGAAAAATTACAAATTAGCAAAGTTATGTTTGACGATATTACAAACTCATAAAATTTTATTTTTATGATTTTTTTTCCTAGTTGTTTGTCGTGTCATATGTTATTACAAATTTTACTATTTTAGGAGTACTATTTTTTGAAAAAAAATAGTATACAATAAATTGTTGGATTAGTAAAACACTCCTCCTCTAATTTCACCCAATAATTCAGAGATATAAGTCACCCAATTTGTGTCAGTTTAGTTAGTGAATTATAGTTATACTAAAATTGTCGAAATAAAAACGATTGAAAGATAGCGACATTAGGTTTGACATTTTAATTATTAATCATTACTAAATTAATTTTGTTATTCAAAATACATAACTCATTTGGAGTAACATGTTTTTATTTTCAAAACCAATTTTTTGAAATAGTTTTTGTTTGTCCATGATTAACAAATTGAATATGTTGGCGGAATTTAAAATTTGTACATGATTTTCTCATTAGTAAAATGAAGAATTCTCTAGTACGTTCAACGAAGAACTACTATATATTTTTTTATTTTAGTTAGAGTCGACTAGTAAAAGAAAAATTATTAAGAAAGCTCAAGTTTCTTAAACACCCAAGGTATTATTGGCTATTTATAGTTTAGAGAAAAATAGTGCATAAGCATAACATTTTCCTACTATGAAAACAAAACAAAGTGAGTGAACGTACAAAAACACAAACATCCATGTCTAGAAAAAAACAAATACATACCAACATAGAGTTTACAAAGGAAAGTAAAAACACTAAAAAATTAAAATTACAATAACTTAGAAATAAGATCACCAGCTCCGAGTTTGTTCACCTTGTTTCATCTCTAAAGCGAGCAGTGTCACCGCTGAAAAAAATTGGGAATGTTATAAATTCAAAAAATAAAATCTTGATTGCAATATTTTAAAGTAATGTGAATATAACAAATTCGAGTAAATGAAATGTAGTTGATATTACCTGTATTGCATTTCAATTTCTTCTCCATTTGGATACAAAGACAACAATCCTTACGTAGAACCAATCTCCAACAGCATCCAACAAGTTGAAGAATGCAATTCTCCATGATTTCTTCAATATGAACGAACCAATAACTCCCCAAAATCCAAAGATAAAACCAAAGCCCATTGATATGCCAACCTCTTGCATAAATGAGAAGACGTCGTCTTTATCATATATATTTCCCTTCGAATTAGTGGTGGATGGCCTCAAGATATCTCCGGGGCACTTTGGTAGAGGGTTGCCACATAGTCCGTCATTACCGGCATAATACGATGCATTGAAGCTCTGAAGTTGAGTACCCGTTGGAATTTTTCCAGACAAATCGTTGTTCGACAAATCAAGAAAACCAAGAGTGTGTATTCCTGCCAAACTTGTAGGTATCTTGCCAGAGAGTTGGTTGTGAGATAGATCAAGAGCATCTAGCACCTCCATATTACCAATATCTGGAATTATATATCTGTCAAACTATTTCTTGATAGATTCAAGGATATTAATCCCCTCATAGTGGAAAACGATTTGGGAATGTTTCCGGTCAATCTATTGCTAGAAAAATCAATGAGTTTGAGCCATTTGACATTATTCCAATAATCCGATTCCTTGCCTTTCCATTGAAATGATGAATATCCATTGTGCTTATTTCCATTCATAAGGTCTAGCGAAACAAAAAGAATTTCATCAAATTCTAGATTTTGGATATACTTTCTAGACAAGACAGTAAAATTGTTGAAGCAATCAGGTATTATCGAAGAAAAGTTATTTATCGACAAATCCAGAATTTGAATATTTGTAAGATTGCATATCTGGGAAGGAATACTGCCATGCAATTTATTTCCACGAAGATTTAGAATTAGCATGCTATGCAACTGGCCAATCCAAGTGGGGATCTCTCCTGTTAACTTGTTCCCTTCAACATCAATGATTCTCAATGCTTGGCAATGTCTCAAACTATAAGGCAACTCACCAGATAAATTATTACCATGCATCTGTAGGGCACCAAGGTTTCGTAACTCGACCAACGAGGCAGGTATTTCACCTGTAAATTTGTTGTTAGCCAAATTGATGGAGTTTAATCCCGGCATTTTCTCCCAGCAGTTGGGAACCTGTCCTTCCAACAGATTATTGGAGAGGCGAAGAGTCTCAAGCTGATCGTGGTGTGTTTCACAAATAGATGAAATTGACCCGGAAAACATATTTCCACTCATAATCTCATAAGTAGTTGCAGGAAATAATGGTATAGGACCTGAGAATTGATTGTAACTAACATCCATAAACATGATGGAGGTGGATGAGAGATTCGGAATCGTACCACTTATTTGATTGTCGGAGAGACTTAAGACATTTAATAAGGAAGACGTATTCCACAACCATATAGGGACTTCATCTCTTATATTGGCACTAGTGAGATCAAGGGATGACAAATTCCTCTGAGATCGTATCCACTTTGGAAAATATGGACCCACATCGCACTCAGCTAAAGATATAATACTCAACTGAAAAGGAGGACTCCAATCAGGGGCAATATCCAAGTTCAATAATGGATTGTAGGATAAATCTAAGGACTTTAACTTATCAAGCTTAATGAAGTGGGATTCAGACACTAAACCTTCCAAAGAATTAAAAGAAAGATCTAGATTTTGAAGCTCGGAGAGTTGGCCAAGACTCAGAGGAACGGGACCTGTAAAGTTGTTTCCGGAGAGGTCCAAGTGTGTCAACGAAGGAAATGGTCTCAGGTCTGGGATTGATCCGTTGAATTGATTTCCAGACAAGGTTAGTATTTGGAGTGATTCCAACACAAAACCAAGTATAGAAAGAGACATTGGAGTCAAAGAGTTAAACGAGAGATCAAGTGAGCGTAGATTGGTAAGGTTTCCAAACTGTGGAGGAACAACCCCAGAAAAATTAGAATCATGAAGAGACAAGTGTTGCAACTGTTTTAATGGATCCAATGAATTCCGGGATTGGAATGCCTCCGAAATCATTCCAACTGAGGTCAAGATAAATTAAATGATGCAACTCCACCAATGAAGAACGAAGCTCACCTTGCAATCCAAAATTATGACATTTGAGGGCGATGACATGACCAGTGGTGTTGCTGCACTCAACACCATCCCATTCACAGCATTCGTTGCTTCGCCACGACGAGAGAAAACCATCCTCGTCGATGGTGCCATTCTTGAAGCTAAGAAGAGCTTCTCTCTCGCTCTCGATGCATCTCACTTTTGCATCTCCTGAAACAAACACACAAGAAAGAACAACAAGAACAAATTTGATTGCTATTCTTTTTTCAGAAATCATACTCTCTTCGCTCATGTATTGAAGTGAATTGTATTTTGTAGGAGACTCAATTGTATCTCAAGAGTAACCGTTTAAATAGGAAAAATCTCTTAATTGATATCCAACATACCTCGACGATTTGACAGTCAACTTGAAAAACAAAACAAGAAAGTGACACTTGACTAAGTTATAATCACAAATCATATAAAAATAAAATTTTAAGATATAATTCATGATAAGATATAGTATAACGTAAAAAGAGGTCCGAGCTTTTATATTACGCAATTTTTTTTCAACATATAAAAAATTTGAACGTAAGGATTGCGTTCCAAATCTGAGAAGAAATGAGACACATTGTAAAGCGAAGGTTGACTAAATTATTATCACTAAAAATAATTCGTGATTATGTACAAAGATATTCTTCCATCAATTTAATGTGGAAATTTAACTGTACATGCATGAAGATTGTACAATATGATTTTTACATCAATGAAATGAAGAATTGAACGAACCATATTCATAATTTTGGTCGAAGCGAAAAATTATAAAATATGTAACTACTTATTGTTATATTCTTTGTTATAATAATTCTACAAAATAAATATTTTGAAATTTTAACTCATTTATTTATATCCGACTCTTTTCTACTTACCAAAATTTTCTCAATCTTAAAATTGTACTATTAAAGACGAAATAATTCATGATAACATAGCGTAGAAATTGGGTTGGTGTTTTAAAAAACGAAATAATTTTCCAACATAGAGTAGTGATATAGGACAACTATTACTTTAATGCATAACTATACGCTAGAACGCGGAGTTCACTATAACTGCGTTTGGTCACTATAAATTTGTTTTAGTTTATTATAAAGGCGTTTTAGTTCGTAACATAGATTTGAAAACACGGATTGAACGCAAATGTCATTATAGTGAAGGGTCTAGGTTTAGTTGGTTCGTGTTTTCAAATTCATGTTTAGTGAATTTGAAAACACGGAGTGCACGAAAACGCTCTTATAGTGAACTCCATGTTTTAAAAATTCATCTAATGGCTGAAATTTATTTTTTAACTATGCATTTTATATAGTTTTACATTAATCACTTTTCTTCCGATATATAAACAAAGTTTAACGTAAGAATTGCGTTAAAAATCAACGGAAAAGGACCAATAGTAAAGCGAAGTTTGACTAATTCATGATCACTTAAAATATTACATAATAAATTGGAAGACAATTCGTAATGATTATATACGAAGATTATAAATTCTCCAATAAATACAAAAGAAAAGATAAAATATATGTGGTATTCAAAACAAATACAAAAAACTCAGATGAGTTGACTGATTCATAAACAATAGGTAGTATAATTTCGTGTAAGAACTTGAGCCCAAATTCAAAGAAAAGTTATTTCACAAAATAGCAAAGTTATGTTTGATTATATTAAAAACTAATATATTTTGTGTTCATGAATTTTTTTTCCTAGAGTTATTTGTGTCATGTCATGTGTTATTATAAATTTTCTACTAATTTTTGAATTATCTTAAAAAATTTGTTGGATTAATTATGGATGATGAAACGCAATTAAATTAGTACAACACTCCTCTAATTTCAACCCAATATAAGTCACCCAATTTGTGTGAGTTTAGTATAGTGAATAATGGTTATACTTATAGATAAGAAAATAAAAATTGCAGAAATAAAACGATTAAAAGATAGTGACATTAATTTTTGGGCCCATTAGGCCCAGCTAAATTTTATCAACCTCCGTTGTGGTCTTTGTTTAAGCAATATCAGTTTAGGCCCATTAGTTTTGTCGTTTAATTAATTATTATTCATTACATTAATTTCGTAATTCATATATATATAAATCATTTGGGGTAACATGTTTTTCTTTTCAAAACCAATTTTTAAATATTTTTTGTTTGACCTAGATTAACAAAAATTGAATATTTTGGCGGAATTTAAATATTGTACATGATTTTCTCATTAGTAAAATGAAGAATTCACTAATTAGTTCAACATGAATTATATTTTTCAGTTTAGTTAGAGTCGATTAGTAAAAGAGAAATTATTAAGAAATGTGTTAATTTACTAATACGTTGAACGAACAATGTAGGGGTTCATTTTCTACGTATATATGTTTGTTCTAAAGTTTTCATCCTACTTTTTTTTTTCTTCTAGAATTCTCTACTTTTTCATTTTCTCATTTTTTTCTTAGGACTTATAGAATTCTATACTTCTATAGGGGTTCATGTCTACAGCTTGTTCATTTTTTTTTTCATATTTTAGTTTCCTTCTCGGGTCTGGACCTCATATAAATAGTGTGAAAGAATTGGGTGTTTAAGAAACTATACTTTCTTAATAATTTTTCTTTACTAGTCGACTCTAATTTATCTTGTTTAAGTATAGGAGTAGTTCGTTGACCATGATTACTAGAATTTTATCATCAACAATATGAAGAATTTATATATTTATAAAGGTGAGGGGGGCGTTTGCCCCGACTGCTTAAGGACTGGCTCCGCCCCTGTATACGAGTGACGTGGAGTCGATGAAATCGTGATTATATTCAGTAAATTTCAATTCTATCCAGTCTTTTGAAATCAAGGTTAATGCATTGTGTATTTGTCTGTCTTAGACTACGAAAAAAACACATTTTCATTTAAAGAAGCAAGACACACCAAGTCACCAACATAAAGTATACGAATAAAAGTAAATACAATGGAAACTATTTCGTAAATTGAGCACTTATTCCAAGATATAAACAAAATTTAACGTAAGAATTGCGTTCAAAATCAATGGAAAAAAAGACAAAAAGACTTAAAATATTGTACATAATAAATTGAAAGACAATTCGTAGTGATTATATACGATGATAATAAATTCTCAAATAAAAAAAATACTCTCTCCGTACAAAAAAAATAGATCACTTTTGCCATTTTGGGACGTCCACAAAAAATAGATCACTTTCTAAAATGGAAAGTTTATCTCTCATACTTTACTCACTTTTTCTCCATATCTCTCTTACTTTACCTACTTTTTTTCCTCATCTCTCTTACTTTACCAATTCTACATTAAAACCTGTGCCGAACAACAATAGATCTATTGTTTGTGGACGGAGGGAGTAAAAGATAAGAATATATCTGGTATAGTACTGATCATAAATTAATAATATAATTTCTCGTAAGAATTGAAAATCAAAGAAAAATTACAAATTAGCAAAGTTATGTTTCTGTCATGACATATGTTATTACAAATTTTACTATTTTATGTACTAGTTTTTGAAAAAAAATCATACAATAAATTGTTGGATTAGTAAAACACTCCTCTAATTTCAACCAATAACTCAGAGATATAAGTCACCTAATTTGTGTCAGTTTAGTTAGTGAATTATAGTTATACTAAAATTGTCGAAATAAAAACGATATAAAATGATTAAAAGATAGTGACATTAATTTTCGGCCCATTTTAAGCCCACCTAAAGTTGATCAACCTCCCTTAGGTGGACTTTGTTTCAGCAATATCAGTTTAGGCCCATTAGGTAATTTGACATTTTAATTATTATTCATTACTAAATTAATTTTGTTATTCAAAATACATAACACATTGGGAGTACCATGTTTTTATTTTCAAAACCAAATTTTTTAAATAGTTTTTGTTTGACCATGATTAACAAATTCAATATGTTGGTAGAATTTAAAAATTGTACATGATTTTCTCATTAGTAAAATGAAGAATTAATTTTTTTTTTTAGTTAGACTCGACTAGTAAAAGAAAAATTATTAAGAAAGTCCAATTTCTTAAACACCCAGGGTATATATTGTTGGCTATTTATAGTTTAGAGAAAAATATTGCATAAGCATAGCATTTTCCTACTATGAAAACAGAGTGAGTGAAAGTACAAAAACGCAAACATCCATGCCTAGAAAAAACAAATACTCCCTCCGTCCCCCATATTTTGTCCCCTTTTGACCGGTCACGAGTTTTAAGAAAATGTGTTTGACTTTGTATTAAATGCAGATGTGTAGTGAAGTATGGGTCCCACATTAGAATTTGGGGGAAAAGTAAAGGGTATTTTGATAGTCTATTTTAGGTAAATTCCAAAGGGGACAAATTTTGTGGGACAGACGGAAAAGGAAATAGAGGACAAATTTTCAGGGACGGAGAGAGTACATACCAACATACAGTTTACAAAGGAAAGTAAAAACACTAAAACATTAAAATTACAATAACTTAGAAATAAGATCACCAGCTAAGAGATTGTTCACCTTGATTCATCTCTAAAGCGAGTAGTGTCACCGCTGAAAAAATTGGTAATGTTATCAATCTAAAAAATAAAATCTTGGTTGCAATATTTTAAAGTAATGTGAATGTAACAAATTCGAGTAAATGAAATGTAGTTGATATTACCTGTATTGCATTTCAATTTCTTCTCCATTTGGATACAAACACAACAATCCTGACATAGAACCAATCTCCAACAACATCCAACAAGTTGAAGAATGCAATTCTCCATGATTTCTTCCATATGAATGTACCAATAACTCCCCAAAATCCAAAGATAAAACCAAAGCCCATTGATATCCCAACTTCTTGCATAAATGAGAAGACGCTGTCTTTCTCATTCATGTTTCCCTTCGAATTAGTGGTGGATGGCCTCAAGATATCTCCGGGGCACTTTGGTAGAGGGTCGCCACATAGTCCATCATTATCATCATAAGCCGATGCATTGAAGCTCTGAAGTTGAGTGCCCGTTGGAATTTTTCCGGACAAATCGTTGTTCGACAAATCAAGAAAACCAAGAGTGTTTATCTTTGCTAAACTTGTAGGTATTTTGCCAGAGAGTTGGTTGTGAGATAAATCAAGAGCATCTAGCACCTCCATATTACCAATATCTGGAATTATATATCCTGTCAAACTATTTCTTGATAGATTCAAGGATATTAATCCCCTCAAAGTGGAAAACGATTTGGGAATGTTTCCGGTCAATCTATTGCTAGAAAAATCAATGAGTTTGAGCCATTTGACATTATTCCAATAATCCGATTCCTTGCCTTTCCATTGAAATGATGAATATCCATTGTGCTTATTTCCATTCATAAGGTCTAGCGAAACAAAAAGAATTTCATCAAATTCTAGATTTTGGATATACTTTCTAGACAAGACAGTAAAATTGTTGAAGCAATCAGGTATTATTGAAGAAAAGTTATTAATCGACAAATCCAGAATTTGAATATTTGTAAGATTGCATATCTGGGAAGGAATACTGCCATGCAATTTATTTCCGCGAAGATTTAGAATTAGCATGCTATGCAACTGGCCAATCCAAGTGGGGATCTCTCCTGTTAACTTGTTCCCTTCAACATCAATGATTCTCAATGCTTGGCAATGTCTCAAACTATAAGGCAACTCACCAGATAAATTATTACCATGCATCTGTAGGGCACCAAGGTTTCGTAACTCGACCAACGAGGCAGGTATTTCACCTGAAAATTTGTTGTTAGCCAAATTGATGGAGTTTAATCCCGGCATTTTCTCCCAGCAGTTGGGAACCTGTCCTTCCAACAGATTATTGGAGAGGCGAAGAGTCTCAAGCCGATCATGGTGAGTTTCACAAATAGATGAAATTGAACCGGAAAACATATTTCCACTCAATGAATCTCATAAGTAGTTGCAGGAAATAATGGTATAGGACCTGAGAATTGATTGTAACTAACATCCATAAACATGATGGAGGTGGATGAGAGATTCGGAATCGTACCACTTATTTGATTGTCGGAGAGACTTAAGACATCTAATAAGGAAGACGTATTCCACAACCATATGGGGACTTCATCTCTTATATTGGCACTAGTGAGATCAAGGGATGACAAATTCCTCTGAGATCGTATCCACTTTGGAAAATATGGACCCACATCGCACTCAGCTAAATATATTCTACTCAACTGAAAAGGAGGACTCCAATCAGGGGCAATATCCAAGTTCAATAATGGATTGAATGATAAATCCAGTGTAGTTAATTTATCAAGCTTTATGAAGTGGGATTCAGACACTAAACCTTCCAAAGAATTATAAGAAAGATATAGATTTTGAAGCTCGGAGAGTTGGCCAAGACTCAGAGGAATGGGACCTGTAAAGTTGTTTCCGGAGAGGTCCAAGTGTGTCAACGAAGGAAATGGTCTCAGGTCTGGGATCGATCCGTTGAATTGATTTCCAGACAAGTTTAGTATTTGGAGTGATTCCAACACAGAACCAAGTATAGAAAGAGACATTGAAGTCAAAGAGTTAAACGAGAGATCAAGTGAGCGTAGATTGGTAAGGTTTCCAAACTGTGGAGGAACAACCCCAGAAAAATTAGAATCATGAAGAGACAAGTGTTGCAATTGTTTCATGGAACCAATGAATTCCGGGATTGGAATGCCTCCGAAATCATTCCAACTGAGGTCAAGATGAATTAAATGATGCAACTCCACCAATGAAGAACGAAGCTCACCTTGCAATCCAAAATTATCACATTTGAGGGCGATGACATGACCAGTGGTGTTGCTGCACTCAACACCATCCCATTCACAGCATTCGTTGCTTCGCCACGACGAGAGAAAACCATCCTCGTCGATGGTGCCATTCTTGAAGCTAAGAAGAGCTTCTCTCTCGCTCTCGATGCATCTCACTTCTGCATCTCCTGAAACAAACACACAAGAAAGAACAACAAGAACAAATTTGATTGCTATTCTTTTTTCAAAAATCATACTCTCTTGACTCATGTATTGAAGTGAATTGTATTTTGTAAGATACTCAAGTACCTCAAGAGTAACAGTTTAAATAGGCAAAATCTCTAAATTGAAATCCAACATACCTCAACAATTTGACAGTCAACTTGAAACACAAAACAAGAAAGTGAAACTTGACTAAGTTATAATCACAAATCATATAAAAATAAATTTTTAAGATATAATTCATGATAAGATATAGTATAACGTAAAAAGAGGTCCGAGCTTTTATATTACGAAAAAGTTTTTCAACATATAAAAAATTTGAACGTAAGGATTGCGTTCCAAATCAGAGAAGAAAAATGACACATAGTAAAGCGAAGGTTGACTAAATTATTATCACTAAAAATATGTACATTATAAATTGAAACATAATTCGTGATTATGTACAAAGATATTCTTCCATCAATTTAATGTGGAAATTTAACTGTACATGCATGAAGATTGTACAATATGATTTTTACATCAATGAAATGAAAAATTGAACGAACCATATTCATTATTTTGGTCGAAGCGAAAAATTATAAGTAAGTAATTACTTATTGTTACTATATTCTTTGTTAAAATAATTCTACAAAATAAATCTTTTGAAATTTTATATATATCCGACTCTTTTCTACTTACCAAATTTTTCTCAATCTTAAAATTGTACTATCAAAGACGAAATTATTCATGATAACATAGCGTAAAAATAAGAAAGTGACACTTGACTAAGTTATAATCACAAATCATATAAAAATAATTTTTTAAGATATAATTCATGATAAGATATAGTATAACGTAAAAAGAGGTCCGAGCTTTTATATTTTTTTCAACATATAAAAAAATTGAACGTAAGGATTGCGTTCCAAATCAGAGAAGAAAAATGACACATAGTTGACTAAATTATTATTACTAAAAATATGTACATTATAAATTGAAACATAATTTGTGATTATGTAAACTGATATTCTTCCAAAATAAATCTTTTGAAATTTTATTTATATCCGACTCTTTTGTACTCCCTCCGTTCCATAGTAATAGAGTTATTTTGTCATTTCGGCACGTTCCATAGTAATACAGTCATTTCCTTTTTTAGTAAAAGTCAACACATTTCTCCACACCTACTTTACTCTCTCTTACTTTATTCTCTTTTCATCTCTCTTCCGTTTTCATTTCCACTTTATTCTCTCTTTACTTAACTCACCTAACACAATTTTCTTAATCTCCGTGCCGAAAAGAAACGTCTTTGTTACTATGGAACGGAGGGAGTACTTACCAAATTATCTAAATCTAAAAACTTGTACTATCTAAGACCTTAGACGAAATAATTCAAGATAACATTGTGTAGAAATCGGGTTGGTGTTTCAAAAGACGAAATAATTTCCAACATAGAGTAGTGATATAGGATAACTGTTAATTTAACCTTTAGACTAAAACATGAAGTTACTACGTCCCGCTTTAGGAGTTTCGGTTGATCAATTTTGGACGTCCCGCTTTAGGAGTCCCGGTTGAGATAAATTAATAAAAAATACCTACAAAGTGTTAAAAGTGGATCCCAACATCCACAACAACTAATAAAAAAATATTAAAAGTGGATCCCAACATCCACTACAACATTTATTTATTGGACACTCAATTAAAAGTGGGTCCCAACATCTATTACAATATTTATTTATTACACACTCAAACACTTCTTTCTTAAAACATGTGCCGGACTCAACCGGGACTCCTAAAGCGGGACGGAGGGAGTAACATTTTTTTTCTAATTTTTACTTTCTCTCTTTTACTTTATTCTCTTTACTTTATTTATTTTCTACTTTATTCACTTTACCTCTTTTTTTTCTTACTTTTTAGTACTCTCTCTTGTCCCTTAAAATTTGACACCATTTGACCCTGCACGGATTTTAAGAAATGTAATAGAAAGTGGATTGAAAAAGTTGGTGGCATGTGGGTTCTACTTTTATATATTAGTTTTAAAATAAAATGTGAGTGAGAATGAGTTAGTGGAATATGGCGTCCACTACCAAAAATGGTAAAAGTGAAAGCTGACAATTTTTTAGGGACGGACGAAAAAAGAAATAAGTGACAAATTTTTAGGAACGGAGGAAGTATCTACTTATAACGCTAACGATATACTCTCCCCGTCCCACATAATTTGGGACACTTTGATCCGACACGGATTTTAAAAAATCAAATGGAAAGTGAGTTGAAAAAGTTGGTGGGATATGGATCTTAATTTTAAAGTATTAGTTTTATAATAAAATGTGAGTATTAATGAGTTAATGAAATATGGAATCCCAAAGTGACGGACTAAGGGAGTATTTATTTAATTCCATTGTTGTTATCCTAATTAATTTACCGAAGACTTGAGTCAAGTCGTTTCCAATAATTGACTACAGTACTAATTGATGTGACTCGTGAGAGCTTTTTCAACAATTATTGTACTACAAGAAAAAATGTAGCCATGTGATAAATTCAGTATGAAAAAAAAGTCACGAGGTGATCTAAAGCTAAAAATCATGGTTTCCTGGAAATTACTTCATCACTAAATAACCAGAGAAACTTTTCAATAATTGCAAAATACTCCTTGTCCAAAAAAAATATAGATTTTGAAGAAGATATGTTTTTGAAAGTGAAATTTTATAAAGTAGGAGAAAGGTAAAAAGAAATGAGATTCACAGGGGAAAAATTACTAAAAATAGAATTGGATTAAATTTATGGGATGAACTAAAATTGAAAAAGGAGATTATTTTTATAAGACAGGGGATTACAAAGTAAAATATATTTATCCAAGACTCCAAGTCATGTTCAATAACAAAATTCTACATAATAGCAAAGCGATGTTTGATTGTAAATTTTAATTTTACCAAAATTAAAATAGAACCAATTTTATCACATTTATTCACTAAATGTTTTATCCTTTGAATCGATGACCAGATCTTTGTGTGGTTAATGCATATTACTATCATAATAAGAAATAGTTTGCGTGTTTAATTTGCTTGTCCTAGATAATAAGATAAGTTATTAATGGGATTATGGGAAAGGCTTAAAGTAAATATCGTACAACACTATATTAACTATTTTCCCATGGAAAATACATCATGATTGACAAAAGACTAGTGAAAATGCTAGTCCTTTTATTTATTAATAACTGAATAGAAATTTATAAAGGTCGCATTTTTCTTAAGAGTCAAATAGTAGTTATAAACGTTATCGGGATCTGCCAATGATTTAGACACATTATCTATCTCCAAACACCTCTTTACCCATGAGTTCAGTTTGGGATAGTCTTGTTGAATGCTAAAATTGCCGCATGTTTCATATGTCTGAAACCATGGGGAATATGTGATCAAAGCCACGTCTAAAAACCCGAAGCTATAGCCGCCGAAAAAGGGCTTATCGCCAAGCTCCTACTCCATCTGTTTCATGATCTCCGCGAACCCCTTCTTACCGGCCTCTTTCTTTTCTCCCTCCCCACACCATATCCAATTTCCGGTTTCCATTACCTACAATTCATCATCAACATATCATCGAACTTGCTAGAGTCAGAAAATAAGTAAAGTTGCACGCAATATATAATCATACAAACTATAACCATATAAAATTACAAGGGTTTAGCCCAAAACAAACATTATTAATTATATTATACTAATGTGAGTTTGGGTATGCATCACCGAACCTTCACATAATTTATTAGAGACAACTATTTGAAATTGACTACGACTAAAAATAAAATAAAATTAAGATATGGTTCAACTATATTTATATATTACCTTTTTGTCTATATAATCAGCTAAGAACCTTGCTTGAGCTCGTTGGTAAGGATCACGAGGCAACATCGTTGGAGATTTGTCCTTCCACACCTCGTCGATGTATTCAACAATAATAAACGATCCGCAAACGGGTTTGTCGTTGTGGATCTAAACGGGGTTGGACTCAAGAAGCTGGCTTTTGTTTTGCAAGTCCTCCTCTCTGTGCTCGCAGTCGATGTCCTTTACTGCTAACGCCACTCTCGCTCTCATTCCGAACATGCTCGGATAAAAATCCAGCAGAATCACCTTGTCTTCCATGTGGATATATATGGTCTCAAAGCAAAGTGTGGATCACCATTTATGGCAATCACCATTCACCAATGACAATTTTTTATAATTAAAGGAATATGATAATAATTCTAGTTGAAAAGTCCTCCATGTGGAATTTCAATGAGGTAATGTGATTCAGACATAAAGTAGAGAATTACCACATAATATACAAAACTTAGAAAGAAATCAGACTAGAGCACATACATGCATGTTCCTACTATGCAAACAAAGTGAAAATCAATATAAAAACACAAACATTCATTCCAAGAAGAAACAAACACACACCTACCATACAGTTTATAAATGATAGCAAGAAACTGAAATAAAGTAAAAGCGCATTGACACAAATCACACAAAAAAAAAGAAGAAGAAAAATCCAAAATTACAGTAAGTTGGAAAGATACCATCCATGAGTTTGACCTTGATTGAACACTAAAGCGTGTAATTTCACCGCTGAAAAAATGGGGATGTTATAAATCAATAAAATGAAATCTAAAAGTAATGTGAATATAACAAATTCGAGTAAATGTTATGTTATTTGTAGCAATTAAACTAAATATGTATTTAAGTGGATAGAATTTAGGTAATATTACCTGACATAAGTATTTCAGCCTCGTTTGCATTTGGATACAAACACAGCAATCCTGACGTAGACCCAATCTCCAGCTGCATCAAGTAAGTTGAAGAATGCAGTTCTCCATGATTTCTTTAGTAGAAAAGAGCCAACAACTCCCCAAAATCCAAAGATAAAACCAAAGCCTATTGATATGGCAACTTCTTGCATAAGTGAGAGGTTGTTGTCGTCGTTCTCATTCATGTTTTCCCGTGGATTATTGGTGGATGGCCTCAAGCTATCTCCAGGGCATTTTGGCAGTGGGTCGCCACATAGTCCATCATTATCAGCATAAGCCGATGCATTGAAGCTCTGAAGTTGAGTACCCGTTGGAATTTTTCCAGACAAATTGTTGTTCGACAAATCAAGAAAACCAAGCGTGTGTATTTCTGCCAGACTTGTAGGTATCTTGCCAGAGAGCTGGTTATGAGACAGATCAAGAAAATCCAGCATATCCATTTTACCAATATCTGGAATTATATGCCCCGTCAAACTATTTCTTGATAGATTCAAGGATATTAATCCTCTCATATTGGAAATTGATTTTGGAATGTTCCCGGTCAATCTATTGCTTGAAAAATCAAT
>NC_062967.1:27168340-27189641 GCF_023119035.1 Salvia hispanica | reverse complement strand
TTTATTAAGATTGTATTCAAATACTAATAAGTTGATTAAAGGTTATAAAATATAGATCAATTTTTTGGGGGTTAGCCCATTTGTTGTTGGAGATTATTTTCCCATTAGAGTGTCGTTATATGACTAATTATCATATAAATCTATCAGGTTAAATTATGAGATTATTTTAGTTGAGGGGTGATTCTATGACTAATTATCACATAATTATCTATCTAGGATTAAGTTATGAGATGCAATCTCATTAAGGGCATATAAAACATATTAAATGATCTCGAGATTTAATCTAGCAAACCAGTTCCTAGAATGTCGTCTATTTAATTTGTTGCAAGAGTAGCTGTAATTTTATTTCGGCAAGTGAGTGGAAATATTAGTTACTCCTATAATTTTAAGAAATACTTTTAAAAAGGAAAGTGGCGGAAAAAAGATAGTGGCTAGTTTTATAGTTATAAAATATGAATAAATCAAGTTAGTGGAATGCAATGTCTTTTAACCTTTATTAGTACAAATGACCCAAAAAATTTTAATCGCGGACCAAAATGCAAACTAGAATGTGATTTTGCATAAAAGAGTTATAAAATAAAACAAAGTAGGAAGAAACACAAAGGAAATGACTGTTTAAAAAGTTGACAAGTCAAAACTATTGAACCCACAGTTTTATAGTAATACCACTAATGGTATTATTATGATTATAGCCGGTAACAAAAATATGATCATATTCCATCACGTCAATAACGTTATGCATTATTTTCCATAACATCTCTTTTTTGACTTATATGAGGGAAACGAAATTACGGTTACACATTGGGGTTTTTCCTCATGCACAAAATTGAATTAAACCTCTCCCTATAAATACACCCCAAAATTAGGTTTTATACTTAAATAAAGAACTAAAAAGGGTGATGAAGAAGTGCTAGTAAGGCTTTAGGTTTTCACCACTGAGGAAGAATTACTATCTTATTATCTTCCTAAGAAGCTGAATGGGCCCCCACCCACCATTGATAGGGTTATACCACTTCTCCCCATCTATGACTATAGTCCTTGGGAGCTACCACGTTAGTTTATATCAATTCTTTTTTTTTAATCTAAGATTTTGATAATTTTCTACTGCTGTTTATTGTGTGTTGTTAAAATGAAGCAGAATTGGCTGAGAATTGTGTGGTGGTGGAGATAGAGAGGAATGGTTCTTCTTCACCGCGATGCAAGAAAGGAAGCCCGCGGAGGAAGGCCTAATTCGCCTTACTGAGGCCGGATACGGAAAGCGACCGGGCCCCCTTGTGACATTTTCACCTCACAAAATCTTCTAATTGGAAGGAGAAGGACCATGGTTTTCTACGTTGGGCCGGCTCCCCATGGTTTGAAAACTAGCTGGAAAATGAATGAGTATAAAGTCTATGATCAGTCTCCCCAATCCTCAGGTCTGTTTCTAGGTTTTCTTTTTTTTTTTGAAGGTAACAAAATGACAAAGTTGAAAATATTCAAATTTATTACTCACTAGTATTCAAATGCTAATGTAAGTGTAACATGTGATGCACAGCTGAAGGAAGAACTCAGCTTGCTAGCTCGAATTTACACCGATCCTATTGCCCGAGGGCGTATGGTAGGCGCCAGCAGCGAGAGTCACACAACTGATGAGGCTGCAGTGATAACAACTGATAACAATCAGCATAATTCAGCAATGGAAAATGATCTCAATTTTGATATGGAAACCGAATTTGAACCGTTAGATGATTCGGAAATACGCATGTTGCTTGACTTGTTTGACATATGAAATTCTGCAATTCTGCTCACATATAACATGTATTACTACTTATAATATAATAGCTATTAATTAGTAGCAACAAATTAGTTGCTGGGGATTGTTGTGCTTATTATCATCAAGTTTCATGTTTTTATTTTGAGGATTGTTTGGAGTGGATATGTACCATCAGATGTTAGTAAATTGTGTTAAGTGTCAAATTAGTTATGAATGAAGGGACTTCAAATTTCATAGTTATATTTTGTGTCCCACTCCATCTATCATTTTTATTTTGTTAATTTTTTAACATTTGTTAGCTTTAGTTAAATTTTTGCACTTATTGTGAAGAAAATTATGACGAGTACATTATTAGATATATACTTATTTTTAAATGTAATGTCAATTTTATTTGACACGATTACGATTAATAAATTCAAAAGTAGGGTACAAAACATAATATTTTCCAATTTCTAATAAATGCTATATATATAATTGTATTAAAATAAAGTTTATATACATAAAATGGCTAAGGGTATTTACAACGACAGTAAGGGTGTTGTAAATGCCCACATTTCTAGTGGTATAATAAATACGACGACGTTAACTAGCGAACTTAAGGCAACAAGAAATGTAGACTAGAGTTTCATTTAAAGAGATTTGACCAAGTGTTTAATGAAGATCAACGCAACAAGTCGATCGCTTTAAACACGAAGATCAAGATTTAATAGATAGATGTGCTATCAAAATCAAAGGTTTATCAGGACCCTCCAACAAAACGCAATATTTCCCAATATTCCAATAGGTTCAAACCAACCAAAGATAATAAGTTTCAAAACATTCAAAGAAGCATTTCAAGAGAAAACGAAGCCATGTATGAAGACACGACTATACCAAAATCCCAACCATCCATATTATTCGATTCAACCATCTCAACACCACCGACACTGCCGCGCCTAAACCCTGCACATAGGAAAACACATGCATGGCTGAGTATTTTAAACATATTCAAAGGACTCATGCCAAAACATTTTATAGTTATGCCACTTACCATAGTGAACTCGAGATTTTGCATTTATTTAAAGATAAGCAGTATCACAAAATATATCATGATTGGCCAGTCAAATAATACCTCCCATTTTCTCATCAATCGATTATCATTTCATATGGTGCGACGAAGTGTGGCCACACTTTCGCCCACAGGAACCATGCAGCCCTGGTGGGCGACCCGATCTCCCGGTGTACACCTTTTGATAGGGTTTTGCATTTACTTCCCGGACAAATTCAGATTTACATAGCCACTTTGGTACAGCTGGGTAAATGCTTTCTGTTAGGCATCGAGGCACACACAATATCCAAAATAATTAATAGGCATGGCATAACAATTTAATCCACCCTTATTTCTCCAACATCATAAGTTTGCAACATAAGAGAGTTTAAGAATAAAGCCCACCTCGATTTCCTTCGAGTTCAAAAACGCACTTCTTCTTGTTATCACACCGAGAACGTGAACTATCACCTTTAGTTCATATATTTCAAATAAGTCTCAATCATGGATCAAAATCATGCATAATCTCAAGTTTCCCTTTTCCCATCGATTATTTTCAATATCACCAATCAAAAACAAAAATACGATTATCATATCGTTTTTATTCACACAACAATTCCAGAGTTATCATCAAATCGTGTCACGCATGAGTGTTTCCACACACAACACACGCACACACACAACGACACGTGTGCCGAGGCATGCACACACGCGTCACACACACACATACACGGTCACACACCCACACATGCATCCAAAATTCATCGATTAATTTCCCCCTTCACTCGATCTAAATGCATGTGGACTCAAGAACACCGATTGATCGGTCGAAGAAGAGGAGATCAAAATAAAAATACCTTTTGATCGGTCGAAGAAGAGGAGATCAAAATAAAAATACCTTTTCAATAGAACAATCGGTAGGAAACAAGTAGGATCTTGATTCTTCAACAAAATCTTGAATTGCAGCTTCAATTCTTCTCCAAAAGATGAAGAATTAATGGAGAAAGTAGGAGAAAAATTTGAGAGAGAGAGGGGAGAGAGATCGGCGAGAGAGAGGGAGAGAGGGGGCGGTTTTTATGATGCTAGGGTTTTGATTCTCCCTCTTATATTTATAGAGTGCAAGATATACTCCACTAATTAAATAAATTAAGATTTGGAGAGGATTTGGTGGAAGAAGTGGCGTTAAAATGGTTGAGGAAAAAAAAGGATTTCGAATTTCTTAGGCTATTTAATTAGCTTATGATTTAATTTGAATATTTCACGGAGTAGAATAAAATATCACGGAGCAAGAAAATAATAATAAATCTCCCAAAATATAAGGAAAGTGGCGTGTAGTTGACTTCTTCAAAAGGGATTTAATAATAATCCTAATTAAATTAGGATATGATAAGATCTTCTTAGATTTGGCAAGATATGCTAGGATATTTGAATTTATTTATGGAAGAGAATAAACAAGGGATCAAATAATATAATAAAAATAATCCCTTCTCCCATAATAAGAGATTTTCGAAAATCTCCATGAAACAATGATAGGGGCCGAAAATTTCATCAATCAAATAGGAATATTCGGACTTTGGATTTAATTCGGATAATTATCCCAAGCAATAATTAAATCCAAGAAAAATAGGATTTCTTCTCCAATAAATAGGAGGGGTCGAAAATTCCATATAATTAAATAATGCTCCTATTAAATTCTCACTCATCCCTTAGGAAAATAATTCACCACAATTATTATTTCTCCCCACGTTAAAATATCCACATATTCGAATTTCACCTCCACTTCACATTTTTCAACGACTTTGACCATTCCACGGCCACGTCATATTTTCCACAATATTGACTATTCAATAGCCACGTCACATATTCAACAAGTTTGACTATTCAACTCAAACTCAACTCAATATCGCAATTAGGTCACAAAGAATATTGCAATAAATCATTCATCATTTAATTCCACATAATCATAGCATTAAAAGCATTTAATGCAAAAATTTCCACGTCACAAAAATTAGGGTTAAAAAAAAACGGGGCGTTACAGTGTGGCTTAAGGCACAAGCGTTGCAGGTATAGAGGTGCAGCACATGGTGCGGTGGGGTTGAAGATCATGGTCGAATAGGTGCGGTCTGGCACTGAGTAGGGTGCACGTTGTGGAGGAGAGGGCCAAATCGATGGGGAAAAATTTAGTACTCCTACTTGAAAATGATTTCTGTAATAAAAAATTTAGAAATTTAAATTATGTATTTTGGTGTATAATTAGTATAATTTGTAGAAAATTTAATTTATGCAATTTTTTAATTAATGTAATTTTAGATATTCTAATTATTTATTTTTTGAAAATAAAAATAAATATAATTGTTAATAATTAAAAATGATCAATTAAAATTATGTTGTGGTGTGAGTAGAGATATGAGGTTTTAGAAAATGCGGTTCACACAAAATTTGAGAATAATCTAATACTCCTTCCGTCCCAAGTTACTTGAGTTGTATTTCTTTTTTGGTTGTCCCAATTAGTTACTTGAGTCATTTCTCTTTTTTGGCTAAAAACAAAATATCTAATCACACATACTTTATTCTTTCTTTTACTTTACTCTCTCTTCTTTCCCTTACTTTAATTATTCCTTCCTCTACTTTATTTAACTCACTAAACACAACTTTCTTAAATTCAGTGCCGAAAAGAAACGCCTCAAGTAACATGAGACAGAGGGAGTATTACCTGTTGATTTTACTCTTTTTTTTTTGTGATAAAGGTAACTCATGAAAAAGCCAATTGTTAAAATACTACTACTATTTATAGTATTTATTAAGTATTATTAACTAAAATCATCGTATAAATATTTTGGTGACCTCTTTTTGGGGTAAAAGTAATTTCATTCATATTCGTTGTGAGAGATTTGCCTCTATAAAATTAAAGAGAGAACTACAAATTTAATTCTTATATTTTGATAGTTACTCATTTGCGGTCTTCAAATTAAAATATTAGCACTAGATGTCCTTAAGCAATGGAGGACAATTTTGGCCAATTTATAATTAGGCTTAACATCACATGCAATAACACTCTACACAGTGTATGTAATACATGTATATCTATTTTCTAATCCATTTATAAATTTATGACGTCATTTCTATTGATATCACCAAACATGAAAATCGAAAAAAAAAAATTACTCCAATATTTTATACAAAAACGAAGATTAAAATCACACCTAACACAATTTCTTGCAATTTTCAGAAAATCATACATGAAAACTGAAAAAATATAACATGAAAATTAAACTTGACATGATTTTTACAAAAACACAAAAATTCTGAACTTTCTAAGGGCATCCACAACCCCGGCCCGGATTCAGTCTCATTCACGTCATCATTCCCCTATTTCAGTCACAGGCCACAACTTCTCCAACCCTGCAGGCCCCATCCAGGCCTCATTCAGGCTACAACTATTAAATTACACTATTCACAACTACAACATATTTCACTCGTAAAATAGAACATGTTGAACAATTAAAACATGAAAAATTCATTGTTCAGATGAAATTTTTTTTACAAGTCCTAGAAAATGAAAATTACAAATCCTAGATAAAAAGATAAAAAGTAAAAAATTACAAGTCTTAGAAATTATTGAAATAATTTAAAGGATAGAAATGGAGAAATTAGTGGAAGAATGTTGAAGAAATGAGATATAAATAGGCAAAAAATTCAAAAAAAAAAAGGTTGGGGCTTGCAGTCCGGCCCAAGGCCCTCCAACGCCGGGCTGGGACTCGTTGGGGCACGGCCCATGCTCCTCCAACGCTACGCCGGGCAGGACCTGGGCTCGGCCCAAGCCGCGATTTTGCTCCCTCCAATGCGATGGACTGCGGGCTGCAGGCCGGGACCCAGGTGCGGTCCGGCCCGCAGACTTAGGCTTGGTCTAAGATAAAACCATAGATTTTAGTAATTCTGATGGTACTAAAGAATGGGAATTGAGGAATGAAGCAAAAGTAGCAAAAGTTTCTTTTTCTTTTTTAAAATCGCGCATTCTCAAAATTTAATTTATTTGTTAATTGGCTCTATGAATTCGTGTAGTGTTCCTTAGAATTCACTACAACACCAGATGTATCACTAGGGTCTAGGAGGGGCAAATGACCACTTCAAATTTCCTCACATTCATGAATTATATAACACAATATAAATTTGATTTGAGTGTATATAACATATTAGAAAATTGATTTGTTTTAATCAATTTCCCTATATATTTTCCGCCCCCTAAAAATGATTTTGTGGAACGTCCCTAGTCGTGACACACTGACCGCTATAGATGAATGCTTTGAATCTATGCATTATTCTTTTAAGTCACGACATGGCCACTTACAGTATGTACTTTCTTGGAGACTAGAGTACATAAAATTAAGTTCGTGAGCGCAGTTGGCAGTTCGGAGCTGTGGTGATCTCAAGGGGTTCAAATCCCGCCACTAACTGGGAAATCTTGGCCTTAATCCTCAAACCCGATTGAGCGGGATTAGTCGGATTTCGCCAATAGTGGGTTCGGTACACCTGTGCTAAAAAAAAAAAATTGGGTTGAGTATAGTGAGTTGATAAATACTAGAATAAAATTAAATTAAGAAAAAACAAGATTTAGCTCAAGCCACTTTCCATAACTCTGAAAACGTTATGCCGTAATTTGAACAACACTCCTCAAATGGGAGTTATAGAAAACTATTTTCCATTATAAATGTGATCACGACTAGGCCAGGTTTAATTCTTCATGCAGAAAATGGAAACCTCTCTATGAATACAGCCAAAGAATTAGGCTTTTAACTTGTATGATCTTTATCTTTTTGTTTATTTCCACTTATAATTAAATATAAAAGGAATTAATATAATTAATATGGGTGATGAAGAAGTTTTAGTAGGTTTTAGGTTCTTTCCGACTGAGGAAGAACTTCTCTCTTATTATCTTCCTAAGAAGCTTAATGGGCCCACACCCTCCATTGATAGGGTTATTCCACTCCTTCACATCTACGATTACAGTCCTTGGGAGCTTCCACGTTAGTTTATATCAATTGTTTTTTTGTTAATCTAACATTTTGATTTTGCATCTCAATTTTATTTGTTGTTAAAATGATGCAGAATTAGCCGGAGAATTGTGCCGTGGCGACAAAGAGCAATGGTTCTTCTTCACCGCAATGCAAGAAAGGGAAGCCCGCGGTGGTAGACCTAATCGCCTTACTGAGACCGGATACTGGAAATCTACTGGCACTCCCTGTGATATTTTGACCTCTCAAAATCTTCAAATTGGAAGGAGAAAGACCATGGTTTTCTACGTTGGCCGAGCTCCACACGGATCGAAAACTACGTGGAAAATGAATGAGTATAAAGTCTATGATCAGTCTCCTAATCCTCAGGTCTGTTTCTAGGTTTTCTTTTCTTTATCGTAGTTAACAAATGATAGTATGTTTACTACAATTACTGCAATTCAAATTTAATTTAATTTAGTACTACAATTACTACAATTCAATTGACTGGGGTTTCTGTTACGGACTCAATTCTCACATCTGTTGTGAGAACAACTGGTGTAGCCTATATAAACTAAATAGGCTCTTTCAACAGGCTAGTCTTTTGGGCTGATGAGTTCTCTGTTTGGCCTGTATCAGCTTCGATTTGAGCATAGGGTTTCTAGTATACTAGTATTTGATAACTTTAAGTTGTGATGCATTATGCATATGTAGTTGAAGGAAGAACTCAGCTTGTGCCGAATTTACACGAAATCCAATTTCCGGAGGGCGTTTGATGGGCGGCCTTCGGCGACGCTCTACCTCCCTCCCAATACTGATGAGGCTGTGATAACAACTGATCATAACCAGCAGAATTCAGCAGTGGAAAATGGAATCAATTCGGATATGGAAACGGAATTCGAACCCTCAGATGATTCAGAAACACGCATGTTGCTTGACTGGTTGTTTGACATATGGAGGAAGCAATATATTACTAATAAGCAACTTGATTAATAATGTTCTTGCTAAGAAAAAAGTAGTTGGTTGGGGATTGATGTACTAATTAGCATTAAGTATTGGAGTAATTATGTTTAATTGGATTATGTTTTTTATCATCAACTATATTTTCAACTCAAATCTTTTCATACTCTCCAAAATAGATTTCCACTAATTTATACATATATATGTATGTAATGATGATGTTCGTTTAATTAATTAATAATTATGGAAGACAAAATTAAGGAAATACGATAAAAGAAATCACATGAAGTCAACAATTATTCATTCGTGGGAAGTTTCCTGTCTGGCTGTGGTTCTATCAGGTGAAGACAAATCTATCTAAGTTGTATCTAACTCAATAGTCGTGACAAGTGACAACTTGCGTTGAATCTTATTATTCTAAAATTAATGTTGATTTTCTTTTTTAAGGCCATACTAAATATTCCTTAATTCACAACATGGCCGCTTCCAATATGCGACCATTTGATATATTGTGTGGGTCTGAATTGTGTGAACTAATACCATTTTACTTATAAAAATTAATGTACCCGTTTTTTTGAAAAAATTATAAGAATTATTACTCAACATTAATTATTGTGTGAATGGTAATAAAAAAAAATAAAGATCCGGTGCAATTGAATTTCATGTGTGAATTACTCGATATTATTGTGTGAATTTCATGGAGAACAATGATTTCGAATGAACAGAAACTAATAATTAAATCTTCATGGAACTTTCATGTGTTTTCACCTTTTCTGTTCATGACATAACGTGTCTCCGCTTGATTTTGGATGTTAGCGATAAGAAATAAAATTTATATGCATGAAAAATTTCAAATAAAAGAAATAAAGGTCAATAAATTGATGAAATCTTCCATAAATTAGGTGTATTTAGTTTCCATAATACACATGGTTATTGATAACATTTATTAAAAAACTATTAGTTGGTCACACCAAATATCTTTCAATTTCTGGCTTTTAATTTAATCATAAACGTGTGCTATTTAATTTGGTTTTAGAAAGTATTAATTGGGCGTTCAAAGTTTTCGAAAGTTTTTCGTTTATGTTCATATTTAGCATTAGCATACATAAATGCATTGTCTTATTTGAATAGTAGAATATACTATACTTAATTAATGATTTAAAGAATTTTGAGAAAGAGAGAAAATTGGGAAACAACGAAGTAAATTGCACAATCCTTGAGTATCAAGGTGTTAATTGAACATTCCCAACTATCCTTGAGTATCAAGGTGTTAACTGAACGCGTACACTATTCACGTACTTTTCACATTTTAAATTTATAATTTTCTTAATTATAACTTTAAGTTATATTGATTTAAGAATAAATACAAAATACTTAAATTTCATTCAAACAATGACAACTGTATAATTTTAAAAAATAAAAAAAATTATATAATTAAAAAAGAAACTTAAAATTGAGGAGTGGATATATTTAGCGTGCTCAAGCATGCACATGTGTGCAATCTTTGTATATTCAACTCCCTGCAATGGTGCGTGAGGACTGCGTGATCAATTACCCCTTGAGTACGCAGTTGCGAATGTCCTAACGTTTATGACTAAATATGTGTGATTGGTTATTTGCAGGGACGGATTTAGCTTATTGCTAGATGGGGCAAATGCCCCTGCTCATATTTAACTACATGTATATAAATATAAGTTGCTATAACATTTTTTGTATTAATCTTCTATTAATTGCCCCTTCTTGAATGTTTAAATTATCTTCATGTGTATTTTTGTTCCTGTTACTAAAATTTTCTAGCTCCGTCCCTGGTTATTTGACTATATTTTCAATTCTTCTGCAGTAGGTGACACTTCAAATATTTTCCTAATTTTCGAAAAGATAATTTCACAAATTAACATATGCAGTAATGATAATGTTCATTTATATTACTACTACTATTTACGTGGGAAGTTTCCTATAAGCATGCAGGTGGGGAGTTTGTATCTGGTTGTGGTATTATGTGATGATGAGTTTGATTAGATGCATTTAATATTAGTATTCTAAATTCTTTTTTTTAAAACCTTAACGAAATTCCTTAAAGTCACAAATTCGCCGCTTTCCATCTCTCGGTTTCACACTATGTGGGTCTCTTGTAGCATTTACTGGTACTATTTTACTTAAAAAATAATACAGTATTATGTTTTTTGAAAAATATGCACTTAATATTTTTGTGTGGATGCATTGTCTGTCTTGTGAGAAGTTCTTCTACCAAAGTTGGACAAGAACATGCGGTAAGGGCTTTTGAGGCCGAAGAAATGCACATTAGCGAATCGACAACTCGCTACTGGCATTCGACGAGTACTTGCACTCCGCGGAAATTAGGGGTCATGAATGGTTGATACGATATTTCCATCTTTCATGAAGGCCATTTCGTACCCAACTTAGCCAAAAGAGCCCGTTTTGCCGAAAAACAAGAGTTTTCGCTGAAGGACGTGAAACGAGTACGTTCTTGACAACATCATGAATGCGCGCGTTATAATTTATAATTATATTGCACAACATGATCATCGAGAATCAAGCAGATGACTCCCCTGATTGGGAAGACAAAGAGACGGGGTCTCAGAGGAAGAAGTGTGCTCTTACTATCTCCCTAATTGTTAATAATTAAAATTTGTTTATTACTCATCTAAATTTTTTCAATAAAAATTAACCTAATTAAGACAAATTAAATAAATGACTATTTAATAAAAAAGTTGACAAGTCAAAACTATTGAACCCACAGATTTAAATACCAGGAATGGTTTTATTACGATCAATCCGCTAACCTAAACATGAATACATGATCATATTCATATCTTTGTTCAAATTCACTTTAATCACGTTTTGCAGTAATTGAACATCTCTCTTTTTTTGACTTTGATGAAGCATGCTTGCAAGCTTCCAACTTTGATTTTCCACGAAAATGGAAAACTCTCCCTCTAAATATATTCCTAGAATTAATCTTTCTAACTTGTACGTTTTGTTTATTTCCACCCATTGAAGAAGAACTTCTCTTTATTATCATCTTAAGAGGCTGAATGGGCCCACACCCACCATTGATAGGGTTATACCTATCCTCCCCATCTACGACTACAGTCCTTGGGAGCTACGACGTTAGTTTGTATCAATAATTTTTTGTTAATTTTGCATCTCAATTATAGGACGAAGTTATAAACATTAAATCGAAGAACTCATTCCAAAAGATTAGCCAATTAGGAAAAGAGCTCATTTAGCCTATATACGCCACACCAGTTGTTCCTACAATCGATGTGAGACATTGAATCTAGAGGTACTCACGGTTCTGGAAGCGGCGGTTACGGTTCAGAACCGGCGGTTCCGGTTTTGAAAAATTTTCGAACCGGAACCGAACCGCGAGGGTGTTTCGCGGTTCCGGTTCCGGTTCCAAAACCGCCGGTTTCGGTCACGGTTTCGAACCGCCTGTTTTTTCGGTTCCGGCTTGGTTTCACAATTTTCAGGCGGATTTTTGCAGTTTCGGCACGTTTCGGTTCGAAAATATTTTAACCTGAACCGAACCACGGTTCAAAAATCGATGGTTTTGGTTCGGATAAATTCTCACAGTTTTGATTCGGAACGTAACCGGCGGTTACGGTTTTGGTTTTAACCGCCGGTTCGGTAAACCTTGGGCAGGTCTAATTGAATCTAAAACATTCGACCCTCCTTTAAAGGCCAACGTACTTGTCGGTGATGACCACGTTAGTCACGGCTAGTTCTTTGCCAGGTAATCACTCTATGGCCACCACACCTAGTTCTCCTTGGTCACAACGAATTCTTCGCCCGACCACCATTCCGCGTCGGCTTCAAACGTACTCGTTGGCCACGACAAGTTCTTTTCCCGACCACCACTTCGAGCTGTTAGGGCTCTCAATGAAAGCACCAATAATCAGAACCAAACCAAACTGAATTATCTGAAAATCTAAACCCAAAAATTGGAATTATGAAGACCAATCCGAATAAAAAATTATTTTTTTTACAATTAACACAAATTATATTGTGTCAACCAAATAAAAAATCAATTAGAATTTATATAAAATCTAAATATATTAAGAAAAATATATTTTATTTTTAAGCAAAATAATTATATAATATAATAATTAAATAGAAATTTATACCTTTATTTTGTTTTTACGAACCAAACAAAAAATCAAAATTTGCCAAAAAATTTGAATTGACTCGAACTAAATCCAAAAAATAAAAATAAAAAATATCGAAATTCAATTTAGATCGGATCGGATATTCGATTTGCAATTATTTTGCTCACCCTCTTAGTGTGAAGTTTGTGTAGTGTCCATCGCGTGTAACTTTGTGTTGTTTGTCGTTCTTTCAATAGGTTTATTACTTCATTCCAGTATGTAAAGGCGGTTCCGCTTTCGCGTACCGTTCTTTTCTCTCTACAATGTTTATCACCGCCGCCACGGCTCTGATAACAAAATGAAATGTAGCCTAATTGAATAAATTGCATTTTTTAAAGTGAATAAAGTAAAAACCCAGGTCAATTAATTCGAATGAAGTATGTGCTGAATCATTTCAAAACCTACTGGAAGTAAGTAAAAACATACTGTAGTTTCAAGGTATTACATACGGGAATGAAGTAATAAACCTAATACAATGATGTAAAATGAGCTTATAATAAAGACCGGAATAAATTTACACAGCAGCGCATCTCATCCAAAAACTAGATCTAATAGCCCTAATTAGGTCTCTAGTTCGTTCTTTATATTTATATATGTGTGTGAGAGATTTATTGCTAAGCTAACAAGTAGCAAACTTTAGCTATTAGATATAAAGGATTTAGTTTAATGATATCTAGTGGGACCACTTGAAATTTGTTTTCTTTTGTTTAATTAGAAAAGGGTCTTTAGTCATTTTAATACTTACTTCCTCCGTCCAAAAAGAATAGATAAAATTGTCAACGACATAAGTCTTAATGAGCAATTGGTAAAGTAATAGAGAAAGAGAGAAAATGTGGTAGAAGTAGTGTTAGTGGATTGTGGAGTCCACATTTAGAATGATGTGTAGGGTTAATATAGGTTTAAAACTTTTCATTTTAAAATCAGTCTAATTTTGGTGGACGGCTCAAAATGGCAAAACTAGTCTATTTTCGTGGACGGATGAGATAGTACTTTTTGTGATTCCCATGATATCAACACAGTATAGTAAAAAAGTCACCTCAATGACTTGAATATGTCGATTAAATTTAATAGACAATGTACATGCATTTGAGTGACATTATACGTGTTGACATAAAACTAATTATAAAAAATATTGAAAATTCAAATAAAAGTAATTTATCTAATTTTTATCGTCCGAACATATGCAATTAAGATCTCGTTAGAATTCTTATAAAATTACCTTTAATTTAATATATATGTTTTGTGAAAAAATAATTTAATTCGAGATAGTTATATGAGTTCAAAATTTTGAAATATTTTTTAAAAGTTAGTTATAACAAACAAAATTATGTTTTAATTAATACCCCCGGGGGCTGATCAATTTGAGGGGGTTAAGGGGAAAATACCCCTCCTCAACACTTTTTTTAGCATTGTATTCTTTATTTTTTCCAATTTTTTCAATTTATGTTATAAATGTCCCACCTCAAATTTTTAAAATTACTTTATATAAATGTTTTTGCCCCTTTTCTAGATCCGCCCCTAAATACCCCGTATTAATATTATCTACACACTAGTTGACATATATACACCTTAATTGACATTTTTATAACATGAAATCTCGTGAAAATTAATCTTAACTGTTAATTTTCAGATTGAACTAAATAATATTGCATACAATCTATTCCAAAAACGGAATGTCGTGCTTTATATTATTATTATTATTATTATTATTATTATTATTATTATTATTATTATTATTATTATTATTATTATTATTATTATTAACTTTTAAGCAAATCTTAACATAATTTGTTGGAATTATACATTAATAATGAGCATGAATGCATGATATGTTCATTGGGCCACAAATGCTTTTCAAGGTCATTTAACACATTGGCCCGTCATGCATAGTGTAACCCATTTACAATTCATTTCACGTGATTGATGAGAAGTTCAAAACTCGTTTTATTACTTCACTTCACACCACAATTCATTTCACACTCGTTTGTGAAAATTAAAATATATTACGTCACACCACACCACACGACTTATATTTCAGTCAGTCAAATTATGGAATTTGAAACCTCACACAGTAATTTGAAACAAATCTTAAAGGGGAAGCTAGCTGGATTCACAAATCACAACTTTGACTACAAATTGTCCATCCACAAAATGGAAACCTCTCCTTATAAATACTCCATCCCAAGAATTAGTCTCTTAAATTGTTCATCTGTTTTTGGTCGATCACATACATTTTTTTAATTTATTAATAAGTATTAAACGAAGTAAAACTCTACACATGAACAAAGTAGTAATATGGGTGATGAAATGCTAGTAGGCTTTAGGTTTTCCCCAACTGAGGAAGAACTGCTGTCTTATTTTCTTCAAATGAAGTTGAATGGTGGGCCCACACCCTCCATTGATAGGGTTATACCTCTCCTCCCCATCTACCACTTCAGTCCTTGGGAGCTTCCACGTTAGTTTGTACCAATTCTTTTTTGTTAATCTAACATTTTGATTTTGCATCTCAATTTTATTTGTTGTTAAAATGAAGCAGAATTGGCCGGAGAATTGTGTGGTGGTGGAGATAGAGAGGAATGGTTCTTCTTCACCGCAATGCAAGAAAGGGAAGCCCGCGGAGGAAGGCCTAATCGCCTCACAAACACTGGCTACTGGAAATCTACTGGCTCTCCTTGCGATATTTTTAGCTCTCAAAATCTTCGAATCGGAAGGAGAAGGACCTTGGTTTTCTACACTGGCCGATCTCCCCACGGTACTAAAACTAGCTGGAAAATGAATGAGTATAAAGTCTATGATCAATCTAATTCTGATGCTTCCAATCCTCAGGTATTTTTCTAGGGTTTCTTTTCTTTTCTAGGGTTTCAATTTGGGAATAGGGTTTATAATGATGGTAACTCTGACTTGTGATGCACAGCTGAAGGAAGAACTCAGCCTATGCCGAATTTACACGGGATCCTATTTCCCGAGGGCGTATGGTAGGCGGCCAGCAGCCGCGCACCACCATCAACACATAACTGATAATGAGGCTGTCATAACAACTGATAACAATCAGCCTATTTCAGCAATGGAAAATGGTCTTGATTTCGATATGGAAACCGAATTTGAACCTTTAGATCATTCCGAAATACACATGTTGCTTGACTTGTTTGACATATAAAAACTTTCTGCTGAAATATAGTACTAATATGTTCTTGTTAACAACAAATAGTTGTGCTTATTATCAAGTGTTGGATTAAAAATGACATTTGGTCATCAAATGTCATGTTTGTATTAGTGAGAATTGTTTACAGTGGACAAGTACCACCTGAGGTTTGTAAGTTTTATCATGTGTTGGATTAATGATGTTTGGATTCATATCTGATGTTCGTAATTGTGAAGTGTCAGATTTTAAATTATAAATGAATAAATAAGAAAAAATGTTCTTTATTCGAAAAAGGTGTAAAACAAGACTTGAAATTTCATGGTTCATTTTTGTAGTCCATCTCTATCTACTATATTTTTTATTTTTTCACATCTGTGATTTTCACAAGTATCGACAAAATCGAAGAAAAAAACGAGGATTAAAATCACATCTAATACAATTTCATGTAATTTTGAGAAATTGTATATTAAAAATTAAACTTGCAGATAATTTCAAAAACACAAATTCTAAAATTTCTATAACAGAGCAATAGGTTTGAGATGTGATACCAAAGAAAGGGAATTGACCAATGAAGTTATTTTTTTTTAAATCATGCATTCTCAATTTTAAGTTATTTTCTATTTTTCATTTAAAAGATTATTAATTGGCTAAGCAAGAGACCAAATGAGCTTATGAGCGGTCTTACTGATTGAGGTCTCAATTAATTACATTGAGCCTCAATTTAATTTTTAGTTAAATGGAATATTAATTATGAATAATAATTTATTAGGAAAACTTTTAATTAATATTTTCTGGTCTTTAAAATATCTAATATCCATTAACCAATTAAAGACATTAATAGTTTAATTTAATTAATTTTTTTTTTCTAAAAGTTGTCTAGATAAAGACACATGTTAATTATATTAAAATTAAGTCTCAACAGCTAGAAGTTTACATATAGTAAAAAATTTGTCTTTAACACCATTATGGGATATTATCAAACATGCATTATGTCATGACACAATTCAATGCAGTAATAATCATAGCATCTATAAATATTAATATCATAGCATCTATGGATATTATGTTCAAGTATATTAATTCTATTGAAATTCACATATTTATGTTGTTCACATATTAATTTAAATAAATTAGAAAAATGAAAAAAATAAGAGATGCGACTTATCAATAGTGATAATCGAAGGAAACTTGAGGGGTGTGTTTGTGATTGTTCGATGATTTTAAAAAAATAGGTGTCTAACCCATGAATAGTGTAAAAGAAATGAAGTTTCGGGCTCCTTGAGAGTTACAATAATAATAATAATAATAATAATAATAATAATAATAATAATAATAATAATAATAATAATAATAATAATAATAATAATAATAAATCAAATTAAGAAAAAATAAATTAAAAAATTACTTGTAGTATTTAATAATAATTTGTTAAGTCAAAACCACTAAATGTTTGACAGTTTAAAAAAATGTTAGACTTTGTACAGAAAAGAAATAGGGTAATGAGTTCATAGAATGTTAGCATCACTCTATATAGTGATTTTATAATGTACTTACCTAAATTGGAAAAAAGTATATGAAATTTTAAATTATGAACATTCAAAAATAGCAAAATGTGACATTTTTTCATAGATGAAGGAAATAATTTAATGAAAATCTTGTACACAAAAGAGAAACTTATCATAATTAAAGCATTAAAATTTATACGCTAATTAAAATAGGAAAACACATTTTATTTTAATTGTTCATAGAGTATCAATTACCCATCCTTATCCATTGTTTTCAATTGTGCCTCCATCCATGTCGAACAATGAATCGAAATGAGAAAGTTTTTTCAAAATGTAAGTTGTTCTCAGTTTTGATTTAGATTTCTTCTTATTTAATTTAGTTTTGAAAATTGAAATTCGCGAGAAGTTTTTAATAAGTGAGATTCGTATTTTATTATGGAACCCAAATTGAATAAAACAGGCGTTAATTTTGAGTTAATTACTATTAACTCTTTTTTTTTTGGGTTTTTTGACCCAAAGAAAAAAGAAAAACAACAAGTAGACTACGATCGTAGTAACAACTACTAAATTTTCATTTAGTAAAGTATTCTTATTATGAATTTTTATCATTTTTCTCATTTTTTCATTGGTTTGAAGAAAAAGATTTAAAAGTGATCTCATCTATGCTTGGTCTTTGTTTTTTGTGAAGTAAAACATCTTCTGAATTTTCCCGTGTTAGAGTGAAGTGTCGTCATCTATTTTTGTAGTTTTTGTTTTCCTTTTCGGTGAAGTAAAACACGGGAAATATTGGTGTTATAGTGAAGTGTCGTGATCATCTTGTAGTCTTTTTTTTTTCCATTTTGAATAAAACATGGTTAAGTGAATTTTCCCGGTGTTAAGTGAAGTTTTGTGATCTATTTGTAGTCTTTTTTTTTCCTTTTTGTGAAAAAAACATGGTTGGTAAAATATTCATTTAAGTGAATTTGGATTATGCGTATTTTTTTTTCCCTTTTTGATAAAATGCAGTGTTAGAGGAATATTCGGTGTTAGAGTGAAGTGTACGTGATCTATCTTGTAGTCTTTTTTTTTCCTTTTTGGTGAAGTAAAACATGGTTAAGTGAAGTATTCGTTTTAAAAGTGAATTGTGTTTATTTTTGGTCTTTTTTTTTCCAATTGTGAAGTAAAACATGGTTAAGTAAGTATTCTTTAGAGTGAAGTTTTTGGATCTATGCAGAAAATAGTAAACAAATAACAATCTACAAATGAAGGCAAATTCTTTTATGTTATGATGATTGTATGTATAGGGATTGTTAGTAAAATTCTTGTATATGAAATACATGGTGCTTATTACAAATGTATTTTAACAAAGGTAAAAATTTTTAGTAATCATTTTTGTTATCTTTTTTATTGATTTGTCCTGGCCCATATATAGATTAAAATGCTTGCACCTTAGAGTGAAGTATATGATGGTTTTTATGGGGGCACGTTGAAAATGTATTGCCTAAAAAAGCGCAAGTGAATCTAAAAAATTTAAGAACAAAGATTGCGTAAAATTTTTGGGGGAAACAAACCATGAGTCTTGAATAACTTGGGACAACATAAAGCATTATCAAAGAATGTAGCAACAACATGGAGATAAATGTGGAAAAATGATTGTAAACTTAAACGTTCATGAATTTTTGAAACTAGTTCATAATATGTGTCTTTATAAAAATAAAATTTATGTTTTAATTAAATTCAAAAATTTTTGACTATTAATTTTTTCTTTTTGTATTTTGCTTTTTGGAGTTTCATCCCTTTTTACACAACGTTCTACATATAGTATTTCAACTTTTTGCATTATTTCAATAAATGAACCCAAAAAATTAATTGAAATAAAAATCACTCAAAAATGTACAAAAAAGAGTCATAAGTGCTCTACAAAGTGAATTATTTATGTCAAATCCTCCCCCTATGTTTTGCCCTTCTCATTCCCCTTTTTGCAATTCCCAAAACAATGCTCTTTTTTGTGTGGAAGACGGGACAACACCTTTAAAAAAGATTTAACACGGGCGAAGGCAACAACAAATGTAAAATGGTGACCTGATTATCCTTCCCTAAAAAGGGGCAAAATCTCGGTGCTACTATTAAAACCTTTATAATCCTATAAAGCAAATTTAATTAACTATAAGTAATATAAACTTCCTTTTTAAAAACATCAAAAAATATTTATTATAAGCATATTTTGTTATATATTCAAAATCTTCCTATATTTCAATATCTTCCCATATACTCTATACTTCACTTTATGAAATATTCACAATAAATCACTTTTGTATAAAAAGGCAATGTTATCTTCATTGTTTGTTATATATACTTCACTATATGAAATATACACATCGGGGTAAACATTAAATCACTAGTGTATAAAAAACCGTTTTCTTCACTCTTAAATATTTCATCACTATAAATGATAAATACTTCATCCCAAAGTAATATAAAATGTTTTTTGAGCTAATATCGGTTCAAATTTACAAAAAGCGTACACTTCCATTTTTAAAACATATATACCCCCGCTCTTTTTGCATCATCACCCTAATCATCTATAAGAAAAACACTAGACTTCTCTTTCACTTTAAGATAATAATTGATAATTTTCTGTTCTTCTTTTTCTTCTTCTTTTCCCCTTTTTCTTTGCCCTTTACGATGAAGGGAAGAAAATAATTCCCGATGTTCGGAATTGAATCCATCTCAAATTCAAATGTTTGATCAATCTCGCGGGGAAATGAAAGAAAAAAAATCGGTGGTATTGAATGTGGAGACCAATGGATAGGGAAAGAATCAGATGAATAATCGGAATCGTTGAATTGTGATGGAGAAAATTTAAATCATGGGGTCAATTCACAAATTTGGGCGTTACGATGAACAAATGAAAACGGATGATTGGGAAAAACATTTTATTAGGAAGATCAAATAAAAAACGGGGAAGATGAACAAATTTTTAATATGGAAGAAATCATAAAAAGGAAATTTTGGGTTGGATTCAAATGCTACACCATTCCCTTAATCTTATTTGAAAAACCCCGGCTTTTTTTTTGGGAAAAAACGAAAAATTATTTAAGCCAAAAAAATTTTGGGGTAATAAGAAAGTGGGGGGGATTTAGTTTTAGTTATACACTTAAAAATTTGTTAGACCTTGATCACTTTTATTTTTTATATTATATAATATATATATATATATATTTCTTGTTAGGTTGGATTATTTACCTTAATTGAAAAAGAGATGAATATGGGCCACTAATCCTAAGATTCATGTAATTAAGAAACAATTATTAAAAAGGGGGATAATTTAATTTCATTAATAAAAAAAGGGAAAAAATAAAATTATATTTCAAACCATTTTTTAAAATTTTTTAAAACTATCGCAAAAAACCGCAAATTTAACAAATCTTCATAAAATAAAAACCTTAAAAAAGAAGAAAAAAATCGGAAAATCTCGATCCAAATTTCAATTTAACCTTAAAAAGAAGAGCAAAATCAGCAGTTTTGTGCAATGGCGATAGAAAAACAAAAAAAGGACAATCGGTTGAACGTGTAGGGGTCGGTAAACGATCGAAGAAAACGACATTCAAAAGGGGTGGTTGAACGCTTCTTGATTGATGAATTTTCAAAAAATTGTTTAAAAAAATTGAAGAATTTTTTTAAGGGGACTAATTCGATGGAGTTTGGTTGATCGAATTTTTTTGGGTTTATTTTTTGACTTGTTGATGCTTTTTTTGTTGATCGTCAAAATTTT
>NC_062967.1:27152954-27168240 GCF_023119035.1 Salvia hispanica | reverse complement strand
GTATTCATAGAGAGGTTTCCATTTTCTGCATGAAGAATTAAACCTGGCCTAGTCGTGATCACATTTATAATGGAAAATAGTTTTCTATAACTCCCATTTGAGGAGTGTTGTTCAAATTACGGCATAACGTTTTCAGAGTTATGGAAAGTGGCTTGAGCTAAATCTTGTTTTTTCTTAATTTAATTTTATTCTAGTATTTATCAACTCACTATACTCAACCCAATTTTTTTTTTTTAGCACAGGTGTACCGAACCCACTATTGGCGAAATCCGACTAATCCCGCTCAATCGGGTTTGAGGATTAAGGCCAAGATTTCCCAGTTAGTGGCGGGATTTGAACCCCTTGAGATCACCACAGCTCCGAACTGCCAACTGCGCTCACGAACTTAATTTTATGTACTCTAGTCTCCAAGAAAGTACATACTGTAAGTGGCCATGTCGTGACTTAAAAGAATAATGCATAGATTCAAAGCATTCATCTATAGCGGTCAGTGTGTCACGACTAGGGACGTTCCACAAAATCATTTTTAGGGGGCGGAAAATATATAGGGAAATTGATTAAAACAAATCAATTTTCTAATATGTTATATACACTCAAATCAAATTTATATTGTGTTATATAATTCATGAATGTGAGGAAATTTGAAGTGGTCATTTGCCCCTCCTAGACCCTAGTGATACATCTGGTGTTGTAGTGAATTCTAAGGAACACTACACGAATTCATAGAGCCAATTAACAAATAAATTAAATTTTGAGAATGCGCGATTTTAAAAAAGAAAAAGAAACTTTTGCTACTTTTGCTTCATTCCTCAATTCCCATTCTTTAGTACCATCAGAATTACTAAAATCTATGGTTTTATCTTAGACCAAGCCTAAGTCTGCGGGCCGGACCGCACCTGGGTCCCGGCCTGCAGCCCGCAGTCCATCGCATTGGAGGGAGCAAAATCGCGGCTTGGGCCGAGCCCAGGTCCTGCCCGGCGTAGCGTTGGAGGAGCATGGGCCGTGCCCCAACGAGTCCCAGCCCGGCGTTGGAGGGCCTTGGGCCGGACTGCAAGCCCCAACCTTTTTTTTTTTGAATTTTTTGCCTATTTATATCTCATTTCTTCAACATTCTTCCACTAATTTCTCCATTTCTATCCTTTAAATTATTTCAATAATTTCTAAGACTTGTAATTTTTTACTTTTTATCTTTTTATCTAGGATTTGTAATTTTCATTTTCTAGGACTTGTAAAAAAAATTTCATCTGAACAATGAATTTTTCATGTTTTAATTGTTCAACATGTTCTATTTTACGAGTGAAATATGTTGTAGTTGTGAATAGTGTAATTTAATAGTTGTAGCCTGAATGAGGCCTGGATGGGGCCTGCAGGGTTGGAGAAGTTGTGGCCTGTGACTGAAATAGGGGAATGATGACGTGAATGAGACTGAATCCGGGCCGGGGTTGTGGATGCCCTTAGAAAGTTCAGAATTTTTGTGTTTTTGTAAAAATCATGTCAAGTTTAATTTTCATGTTATATTTTTTCAGTTTTCATGTATGATTTTCTGAAAATTGCAAGAAATTGTGTTAGGTGTGATTTTAATCTTCGTTTTTGTATAAAATATTGGAGTAATTTTTTTTTTTCGATTTTCATGTTTGGTGATATCAATAGAAATGACGTCATAAATTTATAAATGGATTAGAAAATAGATATACATGTATTACATACACTGTGTAGAGTGTTATTGCATGTGATGTTAAGCCTAATTATAAATTGGCCAAAATTGTCCTCCATTGCTTAAGGACATCTAGTGCTAATATTTTAATTTGAAGACCGCAAATGAGTAACTATCAAAATATAAGAATTAAATTTGTAGTTCTCTCTTTAATTTTATAGAGGCAAATCTCTCACAACGAATATGAATGAAATTACTTTTACCCCAAAAAGAGGTCACCAAAATATTTATACGATGATTTTAGTTAATAATACTTAATAAATACTATAAATAGTAGTAGTATTTTAACAATTGGCTTTTTCATGAGTTACCTTTATCACAAAAAAAAAAGAGTAAAATCAACAGGTAATACTCCCTCTGTCTCATGTTACTTGAGGCGTTTCTTTTCGGCACTGAATTTAAGAAAGTTGTGTTTAGTGAGTTAAATAAAGTAGAGGAAGGAATAATTAAAGTAAGGGAAAGAAGAGAGAGTAAAGTAAAAGAAAGAATAAAGTATGTGTGATTAGATATTTTGTTTTTAGCCAAAAAAGAGAAATGACTCAAGTAACTAATTGGGACAACCAAAAAAGAAATACAACTCAAGTAACTTGGGACGGAAGGAGTATTAGATTATTCTCAAATTTTGTGTGAACCGCATTTTCTAAAACCTCATATCTCTACTCACACCACAACATAATTTTAATTGATCATTTTTAATTATTAACAATTATATTTATTTTTATTTTCAAAAAATAAATAATTAGAATATCTAAAATTACATTAATTAAAAAATTGCATAAATTAAATTTTCTACAAATTATACTAATTATACACCAAAATACATAATTTAAATTTCTAAATTTTTTATTACAGAAATCATTTTCAAGTAGGAGTACTAAATTTTTCCCCATCGATTTGGCCCTCTCCTCCACAACGTGCACCCTACTCAGTGCCAGACCGCACCTATTCGACCATGATCTTCAACCCCACCGCACCATGTGCTGCACCTCTATACCTGCAACGCTTGTGCCTTAAGCCACACTGTAACGCCCCGTTTTTTTTTAACCCTAATTTTTGTGACGTGGAAATTTTTGCATTAAATGCTTTTAATGCTATGATTATGTGGAATTAAATGATGAATGATTTATTGCAATATTCTTTGTGACCTAATTGCGATATTGAGTTGAGTTTGAGTTGAATAGTCAAACTTGTTGAATACGTGACGTGGCTATTGAATAGTCAATATTGTGGAAAATATGACGTGGCCGTGGAATGGTCAAAGTCGTTGAAAAATGTGAAGTGGAGGTGAAATTCGAATATGTGGATATTTTAACGTGGGGAGAAATAATAATTGTGGTGAATTATTTTCCTAAGGGATGAGTGAGAATTTAATAGGAGCATTATTTAATTATATGGAATTTTCGACCCCTCCTATTTATTGGAGAAGAAATCCTATTTTTCTTGGATTTAATTATTGCTTGGGATAATTATCCGAATTAAATCCAAAGTCCGAATATTCCTATTTGATTGATGAAATTTTCGGCCCCTATCATTGTTTCATGGAGATTTTCGAAAATCTCTTATTATGGGAGAAGGGATTATTTTTATTATATTATTTGATTCCTTGTTTATTCTCTTCCATAAATAAATTCAAATATCCTAGTATATCTTGCAAAATCTAAGAAGATCTTATCATATCCTAATTTAATTAGGATTATTATTAAATCCCTTTTGAAGAAGTCAACTACACGCCACTTTCCTTATATTTTGGGAGATTTATTATTATTTTCTTGCTCCGTGATATTTTATTCTACTCCGTGAAATATTCAAATTAAATCATAGGCTAATTAAATAGCCTAAGAAATTCGAAATCCTTTTTTTTCCTCAACCATTTTAACGCCACTTCTTCCACCAAATCCTCTCCAAATCTTAATTTATTTAATTAGTGGAGTATATCTTGCACTCTATAAATATAAGAGGGAGAATCAAAACCCTAGCATCATAAAAACCGCCCCCTCTCTCCCTCTCTCTCGCCGATCTCTCTCCCCTCTCTCTCTCAAATTTTTCTCCTACTTTCTCCATTAATTCTTCATCTTTTGGAGAAGAATTGAAGCTGCAATTCAAGATTTTGTTGAAGAATCAAGATCGTACTTGTTTCCTACCGATTGTTCTATTGAAAAGGTATTTTTATTTTGATCTCCTCTTCTTCGACCGATCAAAAGGTATTTTTATTTTGATCTCCTCTTCTTCGACCGATCAATCGGTGTTCTTGAGTCCACATGCATTTAGATCGAGTGAAGGGGGAAATTAATCGGTGAATTTTGATGCATGTGTGGGTGTGTGACCTTGTGTGTGTGTGTGTGTGCACGCCTCGGTATGCGTGCACACGTGTGTTGTGTGTGTGTGCGTGTGTTGTGTGTGGGAAACACTCATGCGTGACACGATTTGATGATAAATCCGGAATTTTTGTGTGAATAAAAAACGATATGATAATCGTACTTTGATTTTGATTGGTGATATTGAAAATAATCGATGGGAAAAGGGAAACTTGAGATTATGCATGATTTTGATCCATGATTGAGACTTATTTGAAATATATGAACTAAAGGTGATAGTTCGCGTTCCCGGTGTGATAACAAGAAGAAGTGCGTTTTTGAACTCGAAGGAAATCGAGGTGGGCTTTATTCTTAAACTCTCTCTTATGTTGCAAACTTATGATGTTGGAGAAATAAGGGTGGATTAAATTGTTATGCCATGCCTATTAATTATTTTGGATATTGTGTGTGCCTGATGCCTAGATTGTGAGTACGCTCCATTAGACTAAAGGGCTATATAAACGAATTCGGGTCTGAGTAGGGCCGCAAACCCTATCAGGCTAGTGTACAGCTTGGAGATCGGGAGCCGTCCTTACTAGTCGGCCGGTCTCGTGGGCGAAAGTGTGGCCACACTTCGTCGCACCATATGAAATGATAATTGATGAGAAAATGGGAGGTATTATTTGACTGGCCAGTCCATGATATATTTTGTGATACTCGATGCTTATCTTTAAATAAATGCAAAACTTCGAGTTCACTATGGTAAGGGTGGCATAACTATAAAATGTTTTGGCATGAGTCCACTGAATATGTTTAAAATACTCAGCCCTGCATGTGTTTTCCCTATGTGCAGGTTGAGCGGCGACGGGCGGTCGGTGGTGTTGAGATGGTTGAATCGAATAATATGGATGGTTGGGATTTTGAGTATAGTCGTGTCTTCATACATGGCTTCGTTTTCTCTTGAAATGCTTCCACTGAATGTTTTGAAACTTATTATCTTTGGTTGGTTTGAACCTATTGGAATATTGGGAAATTATTGCGTTTTGTTGGAGCTACAATAAACCTTTGATTTTTGAGCTTAGCCTATGCTATCTATTAAATCTTGATCTTCGTGTTTAAAGCCGTCGACTTGTTGCGTTGATCTTCATTAAACACTTGGTCAAATCTCTTTAAATGAAACTCTAGTCTACATTTCTTGTTGCCTTAAGTTCGCCTAGTTAACAGTCGTCGTATTTATTATACCCTAGAAATGTCGGGCTGTTACACACACCCTTCTGCTGCCCGGTTGTAAATACCCTTAGCCATTTTATGTATATAAACTTTATTTTAATACAATTATATATATAGCATTTATTATGGAAATTGGAAAATATTATGTTTTGTACCCTACTTTTGAATTTATTAATCGTAATCGTGTCAAATAAAATTGACATTACATTTAAAAATAAGTATATATCTAATAATGTACTCGTCATAATTTTCTTCACAATAAGTGCAAAAATTTTAACTAAAGCTAACAAATGTTAAAAAATTAACAAAATAAAAATGATAGATGGAGTGGGACACAAAATATAACTATGAAATTTGAAGTCCCTTCATTCATAACTAATTTGACACTTAACACAATTTACTAACATCTGATGGTACATATCCACTCCAAACAATCCTCAAAATAAAAACATGAAACTTGATGATAATAAGCACAACAATCCCCAAGCAACTAATTTGTTGCTACTAATTAAGTAGCTTATTATATTATAAGTAGTAATACATGTTATATGTGAGCAGAATTGCAGAATTTCATATGTCAAACAAGTCAAGCAACATGCGTATTTCCGAATCATCTAACGGTTCAAATTCGGTTTCCATATCAAAATTGAGATCATTTTCCATTGCTGAATTATGCTGATTGTTATCAGTTGTTATCACTGCAGCCTCATCAGTTGTGTGACTCGTCGCTGCTGGCCGCCTACCATACGCCCTCGGGCAATAGGATCCGGTGTAAATTCGGCACAAGCTGAGTTCTTCCTTCAGCTGTGCATCACATGTTACACTTACATTAGCATTTGAATACTAGTGAGTAATAAATTTGAATATTTTCAACTTTGTCATTTTGTTACCTTCAAAAAAAGAAAAGAAAACCTAGAAACAGACCTGAGGATTAGGAGACTGATCATAGACTTTATACTCATTCATTTTCCAGCTAGTTTTCAAACCATGGGGAGCCCGGCCAACGTAGAAAACCATGGTCCTTCTCCTTCCAATTAGAAGATTTTGTGAGGTGAAAATGTCACAAGGAGAGCCGGTCGCTTTCCAGTATCCGGCCTCAGTAAGGCGATTAGGCCTTCCTCCGCGGGCTTCCCTTTCTTGCATCGCGGTGAAGAAGAACCATTCCTCTCTATCTCCACCACCACACAATTCTCCGGCCAATTCTGCTTCATTTTAACAACACACAATAAACAGCAGTAGAAAATTATCAAAATCTTAGATTAATAAAAAAGAATTGATATAAACTAACGTGGTAGCTCCCAAGGACTATAGTCATAGATGGGGAGAAGTGGTATAACCCTATCAATGGTGGGTGTGGGCCCATTCAGCTTCTTAGGAAGATAATAAGATAGTAATTCTTCCTCAGTAGGTGAAAACCTAAAGCCTACTAGCACTTCTTCATCACCCATTTTAGTTCTTTATTTATTTAAGTATAAAAGCCTAATTCTTGGGGTGTATTTATAGGGAGAGGTTTAATTCAATTTTGTGCATGAGGAAACCCTAATGTGTAACCGTAATTTCGTTTCCCTCATATAAGTCAAAAAAGAGAGATGTTATGGAAAATAATGCATAACGTTATTGACGTGATGGAATATGATCATATTTTTGTTACCGGCTATAATCATAATAATACCATTAGTGGTATTACTATAAAACTGTGGGTTCAATAGTTTTGACTTGTCAACTTTTTTTTTAAACAGTCATTTCCTTTGTGTTTCTTCCTACTTTGTTTTATTTGTATAACTCTTTTATGCAAAATCACATTCTAGTTTGCCATTTTGGTCCGCGATTAAAATTTTTGGATCATTTGTACTAATAAAGGTTAAAAGACATTGCATTCCACTAACTTGATTTATTCATATTTTATAACTATAAAACTAGCCACTATCTTTTCCGCCCACTTTCCTTTAATAGTATTTCTTAAAATTATAGGAGTAACTAATATTTCCACTCACTTGCCAGAAATAAAATTACAGCTACTCTTGCAACAAATTAAATAGACGACATTCTAGGGACTGTTCAGTTTGCTAGATTAAATCTCGAGATCATTTAATATGTTTTATATGCCGTTAATGAGATTGCATCTCATAACTTAATCCTAGATAGATAATTATGTGATAATTAGTCATAGAATCACCCCTGCAACTAAAATAATCTCATAATTTAATCCTAGATAGATTGTCATATGATAATTAGTCATCGCAACTGAACGACACTCTAATGTAACGGAAAATAATCTCCAACAACAAATGGGCTAACCCCAAAAATAAGTTGATCTATATTCTATAACCTTAATCAACTTATTAGTATTTGAATGACAATCTTAATAAAAAATTAACTTAATTATACTTCGTCATTTTGAACATAGCTTTCAAGTTTGATGTGGTTCCATAGAAGATGCTGAAAATGACTTGAAAATCGGAGTTAAAAGCAAAACGAAAACTAATCTTACGATGGGTTACCTCTCATCAAGCGCTAATTTACCATCTTGACGTCCTTTTTCAGCTTGTCGGAATTTGGGTTGTGTGATAATGTGATTCCCAAAGTCTTCATAACTGCAAATGGTTCTAACTTACCAACTATTTTCTGCCACCAATTATACTTAATTTTCGGACTAAGTCTTAAGTACGTATATTTCCTCTTCATCTTCCTCTGCAAGCAGTATATTTATGACACATAGTTCGTCTCCTCTTCTATGGTGGTGCCATGGTTTTATTGTGTCGTTTTCCTAAAAATCTTGCACTGCTCCATTCCCTTCTTGTTCATATCTTGCTAGGGTATATATGTCCATGTCGGGTTTCGTGTCTTATCAATTAAAGCATGATATAACATGATTACAATTTTATCACGATTTAAATCAAAATAATAAAATTAAAGTATAATATTTTTTAAAATAATGAAAATAATATTATTATTTCTTAATAGCTTACCCAACCCAACCCGCCGGGTTCTTATTAGGCTGATCTGATAAGAACCCGACCCATTAACTTCGTGCGTGTTCGTGTCACGTCGGAAATTGTCAGTCCTATTTTTTCCCCTTCTCCAATTGAGCATATGATAATGAATTGATCGAGGTCCCTATGTTTGACTATAATCTGCTTTTGGATGATTTGTGGCTCGTACAGTGTTCCACTACAGATGCGTGCACACCCCGTGGCTCGTGCTTCTCTCCCTTCCGTTAAGGATGCTCCAAATTTGAAAATAAGCTTAATTAAACACCCCACAATCAAGTGTAGACTTTTAGTGAAGCACATGGCCGGGATCCTTGTCATGAATAGGGAAATCACATGAAATTAGTGACATGATGTTAAGTTCCTTATACTGCCAAATAAGGTTTAATTATAAGTTTTTCTTCACCAATAAAGTTCGAAATCTATGCTCTCCGTGCATTGTGAAATTCAGTTGGACCAGATTTATTTTGGTCACCATTCACACAAAAATATCGAGTGATTCGTATATAATTTTTTTAAATGGGGACATTAATATTTATAGGTAAAATGGTAGTATGTGTTATTTTACAAAATTAGAACTTAATCTTATCACCGCCTACATAAACCCACACAATATGAAAGGGCCAGAGGTAAAGCGGCCATGTAGCGACTTAAGGAATATTTAGTATGGCCTTTATAAAGAAAAATCAAGATATTACTTTAGAATAATAAGAGTCAATGCAAGCAACTTGCCAAGACTAAGACATTAATATTGTCTTGTCTTCACTAAATAGAGCCACTACCACATAGAAACTCCCCACACTGCATGCTTATGTTGTAATTAAAGTGAACATCATCATTGCATAGTTAAAAATAATGGAAATCACTTGGAAAATAGGAAAAGATTTGAAGTTGGAAAGTAGTACTTCAAGATTTGGAGTGTCTCCTACTGCAAAGGAATTGAAACTAGGGTCAACAAATTAGCAGTAATTGAAACTAGGGTCAACAAATTAACGAATCATATTGAGTAGTACTTCCTCCGTCCGCGAATAGGAGTCTCATTCATCTCCGGCACAGGTTTTAATAAATGTTGAAAAAAGTGGGTGGAAGAAAGTTAGTGGAAAATGGGTCCCACTTATTTATATTGGTTTTAAATGATATATGGATAGAATGAGTTGGTGGAATGTGGGGTCTTTTTACCATTTAAGGTAATTATAAACCGGGACTCCTATTCGCGGACGAACCAAAATGGAAAAACGGACTCCTATTTGTGGACGGAGGGAGTACTGTGTGACAATGGTAACTAAGTCTAACGTTCCACTGACTCACTTTACTCATATTTTATTAAAAAATCAATATAAAAAAGTGGACTGCATACTCTACTAACTTTTCCAACACACTATTCTTTAGATTTCGTAAAATTCATGCTCGCACCAAATGTGACTCCTATTGTGTAAAAAATAAGAAAATATGTGTATAGTAAGTGTGCAACTTATGAGTATGGCTGACAATTTTTTACACGATTCGAGCACGAACGGTATTAGGGATTGTATCAAGTGTTATTGTGTTTGCCTGTTTATCGGATGACCAAATATGCACACAATCATTTTAGGTCGAATTCAGGTAAATCTTTAAAATTTAATATTATTTTTATTCTATACTCCCTCCATCCGCGAATAGGAGTCCCGTTTTTTCATTTTAGTTTGTCCGCGAATAGGAGTCCCGATTCACTTTTACCATAAATGGTAGTAGGGTCTCACCTTCCACTAACTCATTCCACTCACATTTCATTTAAAATTAATATATACAAGTGGGACCACTATTCCACTAACTTTTTTTCAATCCACTTTTCTTAAAACTCGTGCCGCCCATGAATGGGACTTCTAATGGCGGACGGAGGGAGTATTTTTTAGTAGTATTATTTTATCAGAGTCGGAATCTAGTTTATACTAGTATCACCCACGTGCGATGTACGACCCATTTTCTTTTATTTAAAAAAATTTTATACTGTAAAATAATTTTATAAATTCATAAAATTATCATTGTATAAAATCTGAAATCATAAATATATAAAATAAAAAATAATTATTAAAAAATATAAAATCAAACAAAGAAAAAAAAATAACACATATACCGAATGAGAAACAATATTATTATTTCAAGTTTTAGAATCACAATTTATACCATAGCAATTTAGTGTACCAATAAAACTCATATAACCAAATAAGTTTATAAACTAAAAAATTTCACACAAATCACGTATCATTTAAATCACTTTTAGATCTATATTACAAAAGATCAATCACAAACACATGTCAACAAAATTAATGTATAAATATATATTAGAAGATAGTCAAATCGATCAAAATCATCAACAAAAATACAGCAAAATAGCATGGAATATACAACCGATATCAATATGCAAGCATTTAACCGGAAAAAAAAACTGGTTGCATACCCTAATAGTATACCCTGCATCGCCTACTTCCCGTGTAGCTGCTACCACCCATACCATGTCCATAAAAGACAAATGAATAAGAGCTGCCACCAACCTAATATTCATATAGAGCACACTACATGAAAAAATTTTACATTCGACACTTCACAATAGTACATGAAGAAAAGGAAAAAAAATCACATAATTAAGCTCGACACTTCAAAACAAACATCACTTACTATAAAGACCTGCAAGGAGAACAACATAAACAGCACGATTGATGGTCAACCATGATCAACCATTAAGAGTAGCGGTATTAAAAGAAAAAATAAGGTAAACAGAGCAGAAAAGCATACGCAGTTCACAGTACACACATGCAATTATTAAAGTGATAAAAATAAGAATAAAAAATTCCATCTTCGAAATAATCCCGCCATTGCAAAGTCAGAACAAAAATGTGTATATAAATACGAACGCTCAAAAATCAATAAAACAAAAGGAATATAATGATGTACTTCTTCTTAGAAACCATGTAGCCGAAGCAGCGGCAAGCGAATAGGTTAGTGAGAAAGTGGCAATGAATGTCATTAGTGGGTAGTTAATCATGAAAAAAAATGAAGAGTCATAGTATTAATATTTCATTTAGGTTACATGACACGATATTTAAATTTAATAATATAATAAGTATATTTAAAAAATCTTTTTATACTATTAATGGCATTCATGTAATTATTCTCAAAACTCTCCTTTTATATATTTATAGATAGACTTCGAATACACGACCGTTGAAAATCATATGTGATAAAAAAAATAAAACAAATAAACATATATTTGTGTTATGCCCACTGGCGGAACTACTGTGTTGGGGGAGGCTTTAGCCCCTAATGAAATCACTTTTTTTTAACTTTTTTCTGTTATAAAGTTTTAAAATCTATTTATTTTTCACGCACATTATTATATAAAAGCCTCTATTAATAATGATTCCTCTGTCTCAAATTACTTGAGTCATATTCCATTTTATATTGTCCCAAATTACTTGAATCATTTCTTTTTTTTGCCTAAAAACAAAACATCTAATGTCACCTGCTTTATTCTTTCTTTTACTTTACTCTCTCTTTTATCTCTTACTTTATTCGTCCATCTACTTTATTTAACTCATTAAACACAATTTTCTTAAATCTCGTGCCGAAAAGAAACGCCTCAAGTAGCATGGGATGGAGGGAGTATAAGATGCCTACAAATTTACTTTTTTAGGTAAATTTTAATAAGAGTAAAGGCCAAAATTGGTCCTGAACATATGTTCATTTTATGATTTTGGTCTTATACTTTATCTTTTGAATTTTTGCATCCTGGACATTTCAACTCGGATCACAATTGATCCTACACTAACAATTTCGTCAATTTTTAAACTGGTTTAACCCGATTTTTAAACGGTTTTAACCCGAATGAGACTGTTAAAACCATCAAAATCGGGTTAAAACCGTTTAAAAATTGATGGAATTGTTAGTGTAGGACCAATTGTGATCCGAGTTGAAATGTTCAGAATGCAGAAAATAAAGTGTAGGACCAAAATCGTAAAATGGGTATATGTTCAGGACCAGTTTGGGCCTTTACTCTCTAAAAAATTTAACCCCTACTTACGTTCATATCTGCGTCCACCACGGTTTGTGCCATATCACCTTTGCAATGCGCTTGAATATTCGTTTCATGATCGTGTGTTATCAAGTTCGTACTTGGATCCGCAAACTCGGCACCTTCTAACGTACCAGACCAATAATTTTTGTGTTTTATTGCAAGAATAAATTCGAATCGAATTATTATAAGTTGACGTCAATTGTAATTCACTGACATTAGAATCGTAGGTTTCAAATGAACTTGCAATTTTCCATCCCATAAATTGGAAATTTATGTATCAAACTTATGTAAACACATTTCAAGTCCATGCATGAATTATAGAACGTGTTTGGCTTGTGTTGTGTCTCTACTCTCTATCTTAGTTTTATCATCATCTTTTTAAAAATAGTAGATGAAAATTCTCTTAGAATCCTAAATTAAATAAAAATTAAAACCGGAGAGTAGAGAGAAAGGTGAGATCTCTTTTACTTTTATTAACTGGACTTTCAATTGGGTTTTAAATTGTTGAGCAAAAGAAATGGTCTGGGAATTTTAGACAAGTTTTGGGCCGGCTTTTACTATTGGCTTGGGCTGAGTTCTTTAATTGTTAAATTGGAGTTACATATGTAATTAAGATTATAATTTAATTAGAAATCGATGAGGCTAATTTGATGTATTGGTTATAGGGATAAATTCTATGATTTTCCGGGTCTAACAAACCTTTTTGAGCCAGGTGTGTAGAGAAAATCGCCAGCCCCAGGAAGAAGACAGAGATCGCCTGGTGGAGGAAGCTGGCAGGAAAAATAAGCTGAACAAGGAAGAGCGCTAGACAAAAGAGCTCTTCAAAAGGGCAAATTGGGCATTGCAAGAACAATCTAGAAGCTCTATCCATTATAAAAAGGAGCACGTAATCAACATGAAACATGACTTTTCCAGCTCCTAGCTTAGTTTTCCACTTTTTCTACACACTCACTTGAGGAAAATCGTAGGGGGGTTCTCATTTTCATCGGAAGTTTGGGTGCAACACCGTCTCTACGGAGGCGAAGAAACAATTGTCTTTATTTTTCTGTCTACTTTTGGTACTCGCCGAGCCCTCGCTGTTCGAGGCTCGGCCTTGTGTTGTTGCTATCGTTGGATATTTCGTGTTTTGCTATGGATATCACTGCTTCTGTTTCGTTTATCTTATCGTGTTGTTTTGGGTTTGATTTGCTGATTATTGTTGGTTGATCTGAGTTTGGAGTTGTTTTGCAAGAAATATGTTGTTGCTCGGTTGAATCTACGTAAACTTGTGAGGATTGGAGATGGAAATGATGTTTGGTTGTTGTGGATGGCTTGGATCCGAAGTGGATTAAGCGTCCCGTGAATGGATCTGCTTGTTTTCGCTTGATTTCGTTGTTTAAATTCTGCATTCTTGTTTTACCTCGTCTAGTAGTCGTAGATCTGCTTTAGTTCGAACTGTTCTTCATTTCTATCGGTTTAATTCCGTCTACTTTGCTTTGATCTTCGTTCTTGCTCTGTTTTAACTGGTTGTTTCATGATAAATGTTGGAGAAGATGATGTCGCTGTTAGTTAGTCCTTTAGTTAGTTATTTTGCAGCTTTTCGATCGCACTCTACTTTTTCAGAAAATGGTCCCCACATTTAGTTGTTTTCCCAGGTCTAGGTTAATTCAGGAAATTGTTCGTTCGATCTAGTAATTGTCTCGCTCTATTTCGATTAATATGCATGTTTTTTATGTTTCTACCTAGATCTAGCTGTTAGAGTAGAATATTTCAATTACCAAGTCTAGGAATTAAAGCTCAACCCCAAAATTGCGTGGCAGCAGCCAACAAAAAATAGTTCCCTAGTCTTTGAACATGTTTACTTGCGCATTCATCTCTGTGGATTCGATCCCTACTTCCACGTACTAGTTTTCTTAATTAAAGCGGGTTGAGGGTTTTGAAGGGGGAGTTAAGGTAGTGATTGTGTGCCCAACGACAGGTAACTCAAGGTTCTCTGAGTTCCTAGACCCAGTGTCTAGCGGATTTCCTGGACCGAGGGTTTTCTTCATAAATTTTAGAACACTCTTTCGCTAACCATCATTAACTCTTAACAGACCAAGCCTCTTCAGTAATAAATCAGTATTTAAATAGTAGTAATAAATTGGATTGCAGTAATAAATGAGTTATAATTTTTTTGACTTTTCAAATCATTATCTATTAATAATTTGACTCTCCTTTTATACATGTATAGACAGATGTAGGGGTGAGCAAAAAAACTGAAAATCGAATACCGAATCAAACCGAAATTTTGAAATTCGATTCGGTTTTTTCGATTTTCGGTTCGGTTCGGTTTTAAAAATACAAAAATTTCAGTTTTTCGGTTCAATTCGGTTCGGGCGATAAAAATAACCGAAAAACTAAATTATATTTTAAATATAATATTATATATATATTTATTCTATTAATTTAATATATTATTTCATATATATAATATATATCCTTTTAATATATTTTATATAATATGTATTATACATATTGTATTAATTTTATACTTTTATATATATTTATATTCTATTAGTAGGGATGTACTAAGATGACAACCCTCTTTATTGTAACACCATGCCACCATTTTAGGCCATTGAATCTGAAAATCGTGTGCTTGTCATGCTGCCACGTGTAAAAACACGGAGGGGTAAAATAGGAAATTTCTAATTTTACGTTACCAGATTACAGATCTTTGTTCATTGAATATTGCGAGTCTTACCACAACAATATTGCAGTACCACGACTGCAATATCTAATATAGTAGACTGCAATATCTAATACAGTAGACTGCAAACCCGTGTTTTTTCACGAAACTTAATCCTAGGCGTCCATAGTAAGATCTAACGGACTATATTGGTGGTATGATGTTATTTTAACTATGGTGGCACCCTAGTGCACTCTATTAGTATATATAAATAAATTAGTTATATATATATATATATATATATATATATATTAATATAAACTATTTTTTTGGTTTTACGGTTTTTTTTTAAATTTCAGT